>NC_090934.1:1160146250-1160449280 GCF_040938575.1 Ambystoma mexicanum
CCTTTCTATAGCATGAGATGTGATATCCAACTACTTCCCATTCCAATCCTGAGACCATTCCTATAGCATGAGATGTGATATCTCAATGCTTATACCACACCTGAGACCCTTCCTATAGCTTGAGATGTGATATCCAACTCCTTCCCATTCCAATCCTGAGACCCTTCCGATAGCATGAGATGTGATATCCCAAATGCTTCTACCAAACCTGAGACCCATACTATGGCATGAGATGTGATATCAAACTCCTTCCCATTCCAATCCTGAGACCCTTCCTATAGCTTGAGATGTGATATCCAACTCCTTCCCATTCCAATTCTGAGACCCTTCCTATACCATGAGACTTGATATCTCAATGTTTCTAATACCAAACCTGAGACCCGTCCTATAACATGAGATGTGATATCCAAATCCTTCCCCTTCCAAACCTTAGACCCTTCCTTTATCATGAGATGTGATATCCAACTCCTTCCCATTCCAATCCTGAGACCCTTCCGATATCATGAGATTTGTTATCTCAATGCTTCTAATATCAAACTTGAGACCCTCCCTATAGCATGAGATGTGACATCCAAGTCCTCCCCATTCCAATCCTGAGACCCTTCCTATAGCATGCGATGTGATATCTCAATGCTTCTAATACCAAACCTGAGACCCTTCCTATAACATGAGATGGGATATCCAACTCCTTCCCATTCCAATCCTGAGACCCTTCCGATAGCAGAGATGTGATATCTCAATGCTTATACCAAACCTGAGACCCTTCCTATGGCCTGAGATGTCATATACAACTCCTTCCCATTCCAATCCTGAGACCCTTCCTATAGCATGAGATGTGATGTCTCAATGCTTCTAATACCAAACCTGAGATACTTCCTATAACATGAGATGTGATATCCAACTCCTTCCCATTCCAAACCTGAGATCCTTCCTTTAGCATGAGATGTGATATCCAACTCCTTCCCATTCCAATCCTGAGACCCTTCCTAAAGCATATGTGATATCACAATGCTTCTAATACCAAACCTGAGATCCTTCCTATAACATGAGATGTGTATCCAACTCCTTCCCATTCCAAACCTGAGACCCTTCCTATAGCATGAGATGTGATATCTTAATGCTTCTAAAACCAAACCTGAGAACCATCCAATAACATATGTGAAATCCAAATCCTTCCCTTTCCAAACCTGAGACCCTTCCGATAGCATGAGATGTGATATCTCAATGCTTCTAAAACCAAACATGAGAACCATCCTATAACATGAGATGTGAAATCCAAATCCTTCCCTTTCCAAACCTGAGACCCTTCCTATAGCTTGAGATGTGATATCAAACTCCTTCCCATTCCAATCCTGTGATAGCTTGAGATGTGATATCCAACTCCTTCCCATTCCAATCCTGAGACCCTTCCTATACCATGAGATGTGATATCTCAATGCTTCTAATACCAAACCTGAGACCCGTCCTAAAATATGAGATGTGAGATCCAAATCCTTCCCCTTCCAAACCTGAGACCCTTCCTATAGCTTGAGATGTGATATCAAACTCCTTCCCATTCCAATCCTGATAGCTTGAGATGTGATATCCAACTCCGTCCCATTCCAATCCTGAGACCCTTCCGATAGCATGAAATGTGATATCTCAATGCTTCTAATATCAAAACTGAGACCCTCCCTATAGCATGAGATGTGATATCTAAGTCCTTCTCATTCCTATCCTGAGACCCTTCCGATAGAAGAGATGTGATATCTCAATGCTTATACCAAACCTGAGACCCTTCCTATGGCATGAGATGTGATATCCAACTCCTTCCCATTCCAATCCTGAGACCCTTCCTATAGCATGAGATGTGACATCTCAAACCTTCTAATACCAAACCTGGGACCCGTCCTATAACATGAGATATGATATCCAATTCCTTCCCCTTCCAAACCTGAGACCCTTCCTTTAGCATGAGATGTGATATCCAAATCCTTCCCATTCCAATCCTGAAACCCTTCCTATAGCATGAGATGTGATATCTCAATGTTTCTAATAAAAAACCTGAGACCCTTCCTATAGCAAGAGATGTGATATCCAAATCCTTCCCATTCCAATCCTGAGACCCTTCCTATAACATGAGATATGATATCCAACTCCTTCCCATTCCAACCTCAGACCCTTCCTATAGCATGAGAAGGGATATCCAACTCCTTCCCATTCCAATCCTGAAACCCTTCCTATAGCATGAGATGTGATATCTCAATGTTTCTAATAAAAAAACCTGAGACCCTTCCTATAGCAAGAGATGTGACATCCAAATCCTTCCCATTCCAATCCTGAGATCCTTCCTATTGGATGAGATGTGATATCCAACTCCTTCCCATTCCAAACCTGAGACCCTTCCTATACCATGAGATGTGATATCTCAATGCTTCTACCAAAACTGAGACCCTTCCTTTTGCATGAGATGTGATATCCAACTCCTTCCCATTCCAATCCTGAGACCCTTCCTATAGCTTGAGATGTGATATCCAACTCCTTCCCATTCCAATTCTGAGACCCTTCCTATACCATGAGACTTGATATCTCAATGTTTCTAATACCAAACCTGAGACCCGTCCTATAACATGAGATGTGATATCCAAATCCTTCCCCTTCCAAACCTTAGACCCTTCCTTTATCATGAGATGTGATATCCAACTCCTTCCCATTCCAATCCTGAGACCCTTCCGATATCATGAGATTTGTTATCTCAATGCTTCTAATATCAAACTTGAGACCCTCCCTATAGCATGAGATGTGACATCCAAGTCCTCCCCATTCCAATCCTGAGACCCTTCCTATAGCATGCGATGTGATATCTCAATGCTTCTAATACCAAACCTGAGACCCTTCCTATAACATGAGATGGGATATCCAACTCCTTCCCATTCCAATCCTGAGACCCTTCCGATAGCAGAGATGTGATATCTCAATGCTTATACCAAACCTGAGACCCTTCCTATGGCCTGAGATGTCATATACAACTCCTTCCCATTCCAATCCTGAGACCCTTCCTATAGCATGAGATGTGATGTCTCAATGCTTCTAATACCAAACCTGAGATACTTCCTATAACATGAGATGTGATATCCAACTCCTTCCCATTCCAAACCTGACATCCTTCCTTTAGCATGAGATGTGATATCCAACTCCTTCCCATTCCAATCCTGAGACCCTTCCTAAAGCATATGTGATATCACAATGCTTCTAATACCAAACCTGAGATCCTTCCTATAACATGAGATGTGTATCCAACTCCTTCCCATTCCAAACCTGAGACCCTTCCTATAGCATGAGATGTGATATCTTAATGCTTCTAAAACCAAACCTGAGAACCATCCAATAACATATGTGAAATCCAAATCCTTCCCTTTCCAAACCTGAGACCCTTCCGATAGCATGAGATGTGATATCTCAATGCTTCTAAAACCAAACATGAGAACCATCCTATAACATGAGATGTGAAATCCAAATCCTTCCCTTTCCAAACCTGAGACCCTTCCTATAGCTTGAGATGTGATATCAAACTCCTTCCCATTCCAATCCTGTGATAGCTTGAGATGTGATATCCAACTCCTTCCCATTCCAATCCTGAGACCCTTCCTATACCATGAGATGTGATATCTCAATGCTTCTAATACCAAACCTGAGACCCGTCCTAAAATATGAGATGTGAGATCCAAATCCTTCCCCTTCCAAACCTGAGACCCTTCCTATAGCTTGAGATGTGATATCAAACTCCTTCCCATTCCAATCCTGATAGCTTGAGATGTGATATCCAACTCCGTCCCATTCCAATCCTGAGACCCTTCCGATAGCATGAAATGTGATATCTCAATGCTTCTAATATCAAAACTGAGACCCTCCCTATAGCATGAGATGTGATATCTAAGTCCTTCTCATTCCTATCCTGAGACCCTTCCGATAGAAGAGATGTGATATCTCAATGCTTATACCAAACCTGAGACCCTTCCTATGGCATGAGATGTGATATCCAACTCCTTCCCATTCCAATCCTGAGACCCTTCCTATAGCATGAGATGTGACATCTCAAACCTTCTAATACCAAACCTGGGACCCGTCCTATAACATGAGATATGATATCCAATTCCTTCCCCTTCCAAACCTGAGACCCTTCCGTTAGCATGAGATGTGATATCCAAATCCTTCCCATTCCAATCCTGAAACCCTTCCTATAGCATGAGATGTGATATCTCAATGTTTCTAATAAAAAACCTGAGACCCTTCCTATAGCAAGAGATGTGATATCCAAATCCTTCCCATTCCAATCCTGAGACCCTTCCTATAACATGAGATATGATATCCAACTCCTTCCCATTCCAACCTCAGACCCTTCCTATAGCATGAGAAGGGCTATCCAACTCCTTCCCATTCCAATCCTGAAACCCTTCCTATAGCATGAGATGTGATATCTCAATGTTTCTAATAAAAAACCTGAGACCCTTCCTATAGCAAGAGATGTGACATCCAAATCCTTCCCATTCCAATCCTGAGATCCTTCCTATTGGATGAGATGTGATATCCAACTCCTTCCCATTCCAAACCTGAGACCCTTCCTATACCATGAGATGTGATATCTCAATGCTTCTACCAAAACTGAGACCCTTCCTTTTGCATGAGATGTGATATCCAACTCCTTCCCATTCCAATCCTGAGACCCTTCCTATAGCATGAGATGTGATATCTCAATGCCTCTAATACCAAACCTGAGATTCTTCCTATAACATGAGATGTGATATCTCAATGCTTCTAATACCAAACCTGAGACCCTCCCTTTAGCATGAGATGTGATATCCGACTCCTTCCCATTCCAATCCTGAGACCCTTCTGATAGCATGAGATGTGATATCTCAATGCCTCTAATACCAAACCTGAGATTCTTCCTATAACATGAGATGTGATATCTCAATGCTTCTAATACCAAACCTGAGACCCTCCCTTTAGCATGAGATGTGATATCCGACTGCTTCCCATTCCAATCCTGAGACCCTTCTGATAGCATGAGATGTGATATCGCAATGCCTATAATACCAAACCTGAGATCCTTCCGATAGCATGAGATATGATACCTCAATGCTTCTAATACCAAACCTGAGACCCTTCCTATAACATGAGATGTGATATCATGTTATAGGATGGTTCTCATGTTTGGTTTTAGAAGCATTGAGATATCACATCTCATGCTATCGGAAGGAAGGGTCTCAGGTTTGGTATGAGATGTGATGTCTCAATGCTTCTAATACCAGACCTGAGATCCTTCCTATAACATCAGATGTGATATCCAACTCCTTCCCATTCCAATCCTGAGACCCTTCCTATAGCATGAGATGTGATATCTCAATGCTTATACCAAACCTGAGACCCTTCCTATAGCATGAGATGTGATATTCAACTCCTTCCCATTCCAATCCTGAGACCCTTCCTATAGCAGAGATGTGATATCTCAATGCTTATACCAAACCTGAGACCCTTCCTGTGGCATGAGATGCCATATACAACTCCTTCCCTTTCCAAACGTGAGACCCTCCCTATAGCATGAGATGTGATATCCAAGTCCTTCCCATTCCAATCCTGAGACCCTTCCTATAGCATGAGATGTGATATCTCAATGCTTCTAATACCAAACCTGAGACCCTTCCTATAACATAAGATGGGATATCCAACTCCTTCCCATTCCAATCCTGAGACCCTTCCGATAGCAGAGATGTGATATCTCAATGCTTATACCAAACCTGAGACCCTTCCTATAGCATGAGATGTGATATCCAACTCCTTCCCGTTCCAAACCTGAGACCCTTCCTATAGCATATGTGATATCCAACTCCTTCCCATTCCAATCCTGAGACCCTTCCTATAGCATGAGATTTGATATCTCAATGCTTCTAACACCAAACCTGAGATCCTTCCGATAGCATGAGATGTGATATCTCAATGCTTATACCAAACCTGAGACCCTTCCTGTGGCATGAGATGTCATATACAACTCCTTCCCATTCCAATCCTGAGACCCTTCCTATAGCATGAGATGTGATATCCAACTCTTTCCCATTCCAATCCTGAGATCCTTCCGATAGCATGAGATGTGATATCTCAATGCTTCTAATACCAAACCTGAGATCATTCCTATAACACGAGATGTAATATCCAAATCCTTCCACTTCCAAACCTGAGACCCTCCCTTTAGCATGAGATGTGATATCCAACTCCTTCCCATTCCAATCCTGAGACCCTTCCTATAGCATGAGATGTGATGTCTCAATGCTTCTAATACCAAACCTGAGATACTTCCTATAACATGAGATGTGATATCCAACTCCTTCCCATTCCAATCCTGGGACACTTCCTATAGCATGAGAAGTGATATCTCAATGCTTATACCAAACCTGAGACCCTTCCTACGGCATGAGATGTCATATACAACTCCTTCCCATTCCAATCCTGAGACCCTTCCTATAGCATGAGATGTGATATCTCAATGCGTATACCAAACCTGAGACCCTTCCTATAGCATGAGATGTGATATCCAACTCCTTCCCATTCCAATCCTGAGACCCTTCCTATAGCATGAGATGTGATGTCTCAATCCTTCTAATACCAAACCTGAGATCCTTCCTATAACATGAGATGTGATATCCAACTCCTTCCATTCCAATCCTGAGACCCGTCCTATAGCATGAGATGTGATATCTCAATGCTTATACCAAACCTGAGACCCTTCCTATAGCATGAGATGTGATATCCAACTACTTCCCATTCCAATCCTGAGACCCTTCCTATAGCATGAGATGTGATATCCAACTCCTTCCCTTTCCAAACCTGAGAGCATATCTATAGCATGAGATGTGATATCCAAGTCCTTCCCATTCCAATCCTGAGACCCTTCCTATAGCATGAGATGTGATATCTCAATGCTTCTAATACCAAACCTGAGACCCTTCCTATAGCATGAGATGTGATATCCAACTACTTCCCATTCCAATCCTGAGACCCTTCCTTTAGCATGAGATGTGATATCCAACTCCTTCCATTCCAATCCTGAGACCCGTCCTATAGCATGAGATGTGATATCTCAATGCTTATACCAAACCTGAGACCCTTCCTATAGCATGAGATGTGATATCCAACTACTTCCCATTCCAATCCTGAGACCCTTCCTATAGCATGAGATGTGATATCCAACTCCTTCCCTTTTTAAACCTGAGAGCCTATCTATAGCATGAGATGGGATATCCAACTCCTTCCCATTCCAATCCTGAGACACTTCCGATAGCAGAGATGTGATATCTCAATGCTTATACCAAACCTGAGACCCTTCCTATAACATGAGATGTGATATCCAACTCCTTCCCGTTCCAAACCTGAGACCCTTCCTTTAGCATGAGATGTGATATCCAGCTCCTTCCCATTCCAATCCTGAGACACTTCCGATAGCATAAGATGTGATATCTCAATGCTTCTAATATCAAAACTGAGACCCTCCCTATAGCATGATATGTGATATCTAAGTCCTTCCCATTCCAATCCTGAGACCCTTCCTATAGCATGAGATGTGATATCTCAATGCTTCTACCAAACCTGAGACCCTTCCTTTAGCATGAAATGTGATATCCAACTCCTTCCCATTCCAGTCCTGAGACCCTTCCTATAGCATGAGATGTGATATCCAACTCCTTCCCTTTCCAAACCTGAGAGCATATCTATAGCATGAGATGTGATATCCAAGTCCTTCCCATTCCAATCCTGAGACCCTTCCTATAGCATGAGATGTGATATCTCAATGCTTCTAATACCAAACCTGAGACCCTTCCTATAGCATGAGATGTGATATCCAACTACTTCCCATTCCAATCCTGAGACCCTTCCTTTAGCATGAGATGTGATATCCAACTCCTTCCATTCCAATCCTGAGACTCGTCCTATAGCATGAGATGTGATATCTCAATGCTTATACCAAACCTGAGACCCTTCCTATAGCATGAGATGTGATATCCAACTACTTCCCATTCCAATCCTGAGACCCTTCCTATAGAATGAGATGTGATATCCAACTCCTTCCCTTTTTAAACCTGAGAGCCTATCTATAGCATGAGATGGGATATCCAACTCCTTCCCATTCCAATCCTGAGACACTTCTGATAGCAGAGATGTGATATCTCAATGCTTATACCAAACCTGAGACCCTTCCTATAACATGAGATGTGATATCCAACTCCTTCCCGTTCCAAACCTGAGACCCTTCCTTTAGCATGAGATGTGATATCCAGCTCCTTCCCATTCCAATCCTGAGACACTTCCGGTAGCATAAGATGTGATATCTCAATGCTTCTAATATCAAAACTGAGACCCTCCCTATAGCATGATATGTGATATCTAAGTCCTTCCCATTCCAATCCTGAGACCCTTCCTATAGCATGAGATGTGATATCTCAATGCTTCTACCAAACCTGAGACCCTTCCTTTAGCATTTGTATTTTATTTATTTATAACGCGCAAACCAACAGGCCCGGAGGCATCAGGGCGCAATTTGTACAAGGTTACAGATATGCAGGTATAACAGAGAAACATTAAACATTTACACATGGGATCCGATATGCAGGTATAACACAGAATCCTTATATACATTTACAAGAGGATCTTATATACATATGTACAGTAGTTTCAGTGCCGATAGGTGATAGTAGCGGTCGGCAAGTCAGGGTAGGTCAGGAAGAAGCGCGAAGCCGGCATGAAATGTGATATCCAACTCCTTCCCATTCCAGTCCTGAGACCCTTCCTATAGCATGAGATATGATATCTCAATACTTCTAATACCAAACCTGAGATCCTTCCGATAACATGAGATGTGATATCCAAATCCTTCCCATTCCAAACCTGAGACCCTCCCTTTAGCATGAGATGTGATATCCAACTCCTTCCCATTTCAATCCTGAGACCCTTCTGATAGCATGAGATGTGATATCTCAATGCTTCTAATACCAAACCTGAGATCCTTCCTATAACATGAGATGTGATATCCAACTCCTTCCCATTCCAATCCTGAGACCCTTCCTATAGCATGAGAAGTGATATCTCCATGCGTATACCAAACCTGAGACCCTTCCTATAGCATGAGATGTGATATCCAAATCCTTCCCATTCCAATCCTGAGACCCTTCCTATATCATGAGATGTGATATCTCAATGCTTATACCAAACCAGAGACCCGTCCTATAACATGAGATGGGATATCCAACTCCTTCCCATTCCAATCCTGAGCCACTTCCGATAGCAGAGATGTGATATCTCAATGCTTCTAATACCAAACCTGTGATCCTTCCTATAATAAGAGATGTGATATCCAAATCCTTCCCCTTCCAAACCTGAGACCCTCCCTTTAGCATGAGATGTGATATCTCAATGCCTCTAATACCAAACCTGAGATCCTTCCAATAGCATGAGATGTCATATCTCAATGCTTCTGATACCAAACCTGAGATCCTTCCTATAACATGAGATGTGATATCCAACTCCTTCCCATTCCAAACCTGAGACCCTTCCTTTAGCATGAGATGTGATATCCAGCTCCTTCCCATTCCAATCCTGAGACACTTCCGATAGCATAAGATGTGATATCTCAATGCTTCTAATATCAAAACTGAGACCCTCCCTATAGCATGATATGTGATATCTAAGTCCTTCCCATTCCAATCCTGAGACCCTTCCTATAGCATGAGATGTGATATCTCAATGCTTCTACCAAACCTGAGACCCTTCCTTTAGCATGAAATGTGATATCCAACTCCTTCCCATTCCAGTCCTGAGACCCTTCCTATAGCATGAGATGTGATATCCAACTCCTTCCCTTTCCAAACCTGAGAGCATATCTATAGCATGAGATGTGATATCCAAGTCCTTCCCATTCCAATCCTGAGACCCTTCCTATAGCATGAGATGTGATATCTCAATGCTTCTAATACCAAACCTGAGACCCTTCCTATAGCATGAGATGTGATATCCAACTACTTCCCATTCCAATCCTGAGACCCTTCCTTTAGCATGAGATGTGATATCCAACTCCTTCCATTCCAATCCTGAGACCCGTCCTATAGCATGAGATGTGATATCTCAATGCTTATACCAAACCTGAGACCCTTCCTATAGCATGAGATGTGATATCCAACTACTTCCCATTCCAATCCTGAGACCCTTCCTATAGCATGAGATGTGATATCCAACTCCTTCCATTTTTAAACCTGAGAGCCTATCTATAGCATGAGATGGGATATCCAACTCCTTCCCATTCCAATCCTGAGACACTTCTGATAGCAGAGATGTGATATCTCAATGCTTATACCAAACCTGAGACCCTTCCTATAACATGAGATGTGATATCCAACTCCTTCCCGTTCCAAACCTGAGACCCTTCCTTTAGCATGAGATGTGATATCCAGCTCCTTCCCATTCCAATCCTGAGACACTTCCGATAGCATAAGATGTGATATCTCAATGCTTCTAATATCAAAACTGAGACCCTCCCTATAGCATGATATGTGATATCTAAGTCCTTCCCATTCCAATCCTGAGACCCTTCCTATAGCATGAGATGTGATATCTCAATGCTTCTACCAAACCTGAGACCCTTCCTTTAGCATTTGTATTTTATTTATTTATAACGCGCAAACCAACAGGCCCGGAGGCATCAGGGCGCAATTTGTACAAGGTTACAGATATGCAGGTATAACAGAGAAACATTAAACATTTACACATGGGATCCGATATGCAGGTATAACAAAGAATCCTTATATACATTTACAAGAGGATCTTATATACATATGTACAGTAGTTTCAGTGCCGATAGGTGATAGTAGCGGTCGGCAAGTCAGGGTAGGTCAGGAAGAAGCGCGAAGCCGGCATGAAATGTGATATCCAACTCCTTCCCATTTCAATCCTGAGACCCTTCTGATAGCATGAGATGTGATATCTCAATGCTTCTAATACCAAACCTGAGATCCTTCCTATAACATGAGATGTGATATCCAACTCCTTCCCATTCCAATCCTGAGACCCTTCCTATAGCATGAGAAGTGATATCTCCATGCGTATACCAAACCTGAGACCCTTCCTATAGCATGAGATGTGATATCCAAATCCTTCCCATTCCAATCCTGAGACCCTTCCTATATCATGAGATGTGATATCTCAATGCTTATACCAAACCAGAGACCCGTCCTATAACATGAGATGGGATATCCAACTCCTTCCCATTCCAATCCTGAGCCACTTCCGATAGCAGAGATGTGATATCTCAATGCTTCTAATACCAAACCTGTGATCCTTCCTATAATAAGAGATGTGATATCCAAATCCTTCCCCTTCCAAACCTGAGACCCTCCCTTTAGCATGAGATGTGATATCTCAATGCCTCTAATACCAAACCTGAGATCCTTCCAATAGCATGAGATGTCATATCTCAATGCTTTTGATACCAAACCTGAGATCCTTCCTATAACATGAGATGTGATATCCAAATCCTTCCCCTTCCAAACCTGAGACCCTCCCTTAAGCATGAGATGTGATATCCAACTCCTTCCCATTCCAATCCTGAGACCCTTCTGATAGCATGAGATGTGATATCTCAATGCCTCTAATACCAAACCTGAGATCCTACCTCTAACATGAAATGTGATATCCAACTCCTTCCCTTTCCAAATGTGAGACCCACCCTATAGCATGAGATGTGATATCCACGTCCTTCCCATTCCAATCCTGAGACCCTTCCTATAGCATGAGATGTGATATCCAAATCCTTCCCATTCCAATCCTGAGACCCTTCCTATAGCATGAGAAGTGATATCTCCATGCGTATACCAAACCTGAGACCCTTCCTATAGCATGAGATGTGATATCCAAATCCTTCCCATTCCAATCCTGAGACCCTTCCTATAGCATGAGATGTGATATCTCAATGCTTATACCAAACCAGAGACCCGTCCTATAACATGAGATGGGATATCCAACTCCTTCCCATTCCAATCCTGAGCCACTTCCGATAGCAGAGATGTGATATCTCAATGCTTCTAATACCAAACCTGAGATCCTTCCTATAACATGAGATGTGATATCCAAATCCTTCCCCTTCCAAACCTGAGACCCTCCCTTTAGCATGAGATGTGATATCCAACTCCTCCCCATTCCAATCCTGAGACCCTTCTGATAGCATGAGATGTGATATCTCAATGCCTCTAATACCAAACCTGAGATCCTACCTCTAACATGAAATGTGATATCCAACTCCTTCCCTTTCCAAACGTGAGACCCTCCCTATAGCATGAGATGTGATATCCAAGTCCTTCCCATTCCAATCCTGAGACCCTTCCTATAGCATGAGATGTGATATCTCAATGCTTCTAGTACCAAACCTGAGACCCTTCCTATAACATAAGATGGGATATCCAACTCCTTCCCATTCCAATCCTGAGACCCTTCCGATAGCAGAGATGTGATATCTCAATGCTTATACCAAACCTGAGACCCTTCCTGTGGCATGAGATGTCATATACAACTCCTTCCCATTCCAATCCTGAGACCCTTCCTATAGCATGAGATGTGATATCCAACTCCTTCCCATTCCAATCCTGAGACCCTTCCTATAGCATGAGATTTGATATATCAATGCTTCTAACACCAAACCTGAGATCCTTCCGATAGCATGAGATGTGATATCTCAATGCTTCTAATACCAAACCTGAGATCATTCCTATAACACAAGATGTAATATCCAAATCCTTCCCCTTCCAAACCTGAGACCCTCCCTTTAGCATGAGATGTGATATCCAACTCCTTCCCATTCCAATCCTGAGACCCTTCCTATAGCATGAGATGTGATGTCTCAATGCTTCTAATACCAAACCTGAGATACTTCCTATAACATGAGATGTGATATCCAACTCCTTCCCATTCCAATCCTGAGACACTTCCTATAGCATGAGAAGTGATATCTCAATGCTTATACCAAACCTGAGACCCTTCCTACGGCATGAGATGTCATATACAACTCCTTCCCATTCCAATCCTGAGACCCTTCCTATAGCATGAGATGTGATATCTCAATGCGTATACCAAACCTGAGACCCTTCCTATAGCATGAGATTTGATATCCAACTCCTTCCCATTACAATCCTGAGACCCTTCCTATAGCATGAGATGTGATGTCTCAATCCTTCTAATACCAAACCTGAGATCCTTCCTATAACATGAGATGTGATATCCAACTCCTTCCATTCCAATCCTGAGACCCGTCCTATAGCATGAGATGTGATATCTCAATGCTTATACCAAACCTGAGACCCTTCCTATAGCATGAGATGTGATATCCAACTACTTCCCATTCCAATCCTGAGACCCTTCCTATAGCATGAGATGTGATATCCAACTCCTTCCCTTTCCAAACCTGAGAGCATATCTATAGCATGAGATGTGATATCCAAGTCCTTCCCATTCCAATCCTGAGACCCTTCCTATAGCATGAGATGTGATATCTCAATGCTTCTAATACCAAACCTGAGACCCTTCCTATAGCATGAGATGTGATATCCAACTACTTCCCATTCCAATCCTGAGACCCTTCCTTTAGCATGAGATGTGATATCCAGCTCCTTCCCATTCCAATCCTGAGACACTTCCGATAGCATAAGATGTGATATCTCAATGCTTCTAATATCAAAACTGAGACCCTCCCTATAGCATGATATGTGATATCTAAGTCCTTCCCATTCCAATCCTGAGACCCTTCCTATAGCATGAGATGTGATATCTCAATGCTTCTACCAAACCTGAGACCCTTCCTTTAGCATGAAATGTGATATCCAACTCCTTCCCATTCCAGTCCTGAGACACTTCTGATAGCAGAGATGTGATATCTCAATGCTTATACCAAACCTGAGACCCTTCCTATAACATGAGATGTGATATCCAACTCCTTCCCGTTCCAAACCTGAGACCCTTCCTTTAGCATGAGATGTGATATCCAGCTCCTTCCCATTCCAATCCTGAGACACTTCCGATAGCATAAGATGTGATATCTCAATGCTTCTAATATCAAAACTGAGACCCTCCCTATAGCATGATGTGTGATATCTAAGTCCTTCCCATTCCAATCCTGAGACCCTTCCTATAGCATGAGATGTGATATCTCAATGCTTCTACCAAACCTGAGACCCTTCCTTTAGCATGAAATGTGATATCCAACTCCTTCCCATTCCAGTCCTGAGACCCTTCCTATAGCATGAGATATGATATCTCAATACTTCTAATACCAAACCTGAGATCCTTCCGATAACATGAGATGTGATATCCAAATCCTTCCCATTCCAAACCAGAGACCCTCCCTTTAGCATGAGATGTGATATCCAACTCCTTCCCATTTCAATCCTGAGACCCTTCTGATAGCATGAGATGTGATATCTCAATGCTTCTAATACCAAACCTGAGATCCTTCCTATAACATGAGATGTGATATCCAACTCCTTCCCATTCCAATCCTGAGACCCTTCCTATAGCATGAGAAGTGATATATCCATGCGTATACCAAACCTGAGACCCTTCCTATAGCATGAGATGTGATATCCAAATCCTTCCCATTCCAATCCTGAGACCCTTCCTATAGCATGAGATGTGATATCTCAATGCTTATACCAAACCAGAGACCCGTCCTATAACATGAGATGGGATATCCAACTCCTTCCCATTCCAATCCTGAGCCACTTCCGATAGCAGAGATGTGATATCTCAATGCTTCTAATACCAAACCTGTGATCCTTCCTATAATAAGAGATGTGATATCCAAATCCTTCCCCTTCCAAACCTGAGACCCTCCCTTTAGCATGAGATGTGATATCTCAATGCCTCTAATACCAAACCTGAGATCCTTCCAATAGCATGAGATGTCATATCTCAATGCTTCTGATACCAAACCTGAGATCCTTCCTATAACATGAGATGTGATATCCAAATCCTTCCCCTTCCAAACCTGAGACCCTCCCTTAAGCATGAGATGTGATATCCAAATCCTTCCCATTCCAATCCTGAGACCCTTCCTATAGCATGAGATGTGATATCTCAATGCTTATACCAAACCAGAGACCCGTCCTATAACATGAGATGGGATATCCAACTCCTTCCCATTCCAATCCTGAGCCACTTCCGATAGCAGAGATGTGATATCTCAATGCTTCTAATACCAAACCTGAGATCCTTCCTATAACATGAGATGTGATATCCAAATCCTTCCCCTTCCAAACCTGAGACCCTCCCTTTAGCATGAGATGTGATATCCAACTCCTTCCCATTCCAATCCTGAGACCCTTCTGATAGCATGAGATGTGATATCTCAATGCCTCTAATACCAAACCTGAGATCCTACCTCTAACATGAAATGTGATATCCAACTCCTTCCTTTCCAAACGTGAGACCCTCCCTATAGCATGAGATGTGATATCCAAGTCCTTCCCATTCCAATCCTGAGACCCTTCCTATAGCATGAGATGTGATATCTCAATGCTTCTAGTACCAAACCTGAGACCCTTCCTATAACATAAGATGGGATATCCAACTCCTTCCCATTCCAATCCTGAGACCCTTCCGATAGCAGAGATGTGATATCTCAATGCTTATACCAAACCTGAGACCCTTCCTGTGGCATGAGATGTCATATACAACTCCTTCCCATTCCAATCCTGAGACCCTTCCTATAGCATGAGATGTGATATCCAACTCCTTCCCATTCCAATCCTGAGACCCTTCCTATAGCATGAGATTTGATATCTCAATGCTTCTAACACCAAACCTGAGATCCTTCCGATAGCATGAGATGTGATATCTCAATGCTTCTAATACCAAACCTGAGATCATTCCTATAACACGAGATGTAATATCCAAATCCTTCCCCTTCCAAACCTGAGACCCTCCCTTTAGCATGAGTTGTGATATCCAACTCCTTCACATTCCAATCCTGAGACCCTTCCTATAGCATGAGATGTGATGTCTCAATGCTTCTAATACCAAACCTGAGATACTTCTTATAACATGAGATGTGATATCCAACTCCTTCCCATTCCAATCCTGAGACACTTCCTATAGCATGAGAAGTGATATCTCAATGCTTATACCAAACCTGAGACCCTTCCTACGGCATGAGATGTCATATACAACTCCTTCCCATTCCAATCCTGAGACCCTTCCTATAGCATGAGATGTGATATCTCAATGCGTATACCAAACCTGAGACCCTTCCTATAGCATGAGATTTGATATCCAACTCCTTCCCATTACAATCCTGAGACCGTTCCTATAGCATGAGATGTGATGTCTCAATCCTTCTAATACCAAACCTGAGATCCTTCCTATAACATGAGATGTGATATCCAACTCCTTCCATTCCAATCCTGAGACCCGTCCTATAGCATGAGTGTGATATCTCAATGCTTATACCAAACCTGAGACCCTTCCTATAGCATGAGATGTGATATCCAACTACTTCCCATTCCAATCCTGAGACCCTTCCTATAGCATGAGATGTGATATCCAACTCCTTCCCTTTCCAAACCTGAGAGCATATCTATAGCATGAGATGTGATATCCAAGTCCTTCCCATTCCAATCCTGAGACCCTTCCTATAGCATGAGATGTGATATCTCAATGCTTCTAATACCAAACCTGAGACCCTTCCTATAGCATGAGATGTGATATCCAACTACTTCCCATTCCAATCCTGAGACCCTTCCTTTAGCATGAGATGTGATATCCAGCTCCTTCCCATTCCAATCCTGAGACACTTCCGATAGCATAAGATGTGATATCTCAATGCTTCTAATATCAAAACTGAGACCCTCCCTATAGCATGATATGTGATATCTAAGTCCTTCCCATTCCAATCCTGAGACCCTTCCTATAGCATGAGATGTGATATCTCAATGCTTCTACCAAACCTGAGACCCTTCCTTTAGCATGAAATGTGATATCCAACTCCTTCCCATTCCAGTCCTGAGACACTTCTGATAGCAGAGATGTGATATCTCAATGCTTATACCAAACCTGAGACCCTTCCTATAACATGAGATGTGATATCCAACTCCTTCCCGTTCCAAACCTGAGACCCTTCCTTTAGCATGAGATGTGATATCCAGCTCCTTCCCATTCCAATCCTGAGACACTTCCGATAGCATAAGATGTGATATCTCAATGCTTCTAATATCAAAACTGAGACCCTCCCTATAGCATGATATGTGATATCTAAGTCCTTCCCATTCCAATCCTGAGACCCTTCCTATAGCATGAGATGTGATATCTCAATGCTTCTACCAAACCTGAGACCCTTCCTTTAGCATGAAATGTGATATCCAACTCCTTCCCATTCCAGTCCTGAGACCCTTCCTATAGCATGAGATATGATATCTCAATACTTCTAATACCAAACCTGAGATCCTTCCGATAACATGAGATGTGATATCCAAATCCTTCCCATTCCAAACCAGAGACCCTCCCTTTAGCATGAGATGTGATATCCAACTCCTTCCCATTTCAATCCTGAGACCCTTCTGATAGCATGAGATGTGATATCTCAATGCTTCTAATACCAAACCTGAGATCCTTCCTATAACATGAGATGTGATATCCAACTCCTTCCCATTCCAATCCTGAGACCCTTCCTATAGCATGAGAAGTGATATATCCATGCGTATACCAAACCTGAGACCCTTCCTATAGCATGAGATGTGATATCCAAATCCTTCCCATTCCAATCCTGAGACCCTTCCTATAGCATGAGATGTGATATCTCAATGCTTATACCAAACCAGAGACCCGTCCTATAACATGAGATGGGATATCCAACTCCTTCCCATTCCAATCCTGAGCCACTTCCGATAGCAGAGATGTGATATCTCAATGCTTCTAATACCAAACCTGTGATCCTTCCTATAATAAGAGATGTGATATCCAAATCCTTCCCCTTCCAAACCTGAGACCCTCCCTTTAGCATGAGATGTGATATCTCAATGCCTCTAATACCAAACCTGAGATCCTTCCAATAGCATGAGATGTCATATCTCAATGCTTCTGATACCAAACCTGAGATCCTTCCTATAACATGAGATGTGATATCCAAATCCTTCCCCTTCCAAACCTGAGACCCTCCCTTAAGCATGAGATGTGATATCCAAATCCTTCCCATTCCAATCCTGAGACCCTTCCTATAGCATGAGATGTGATATCTCAATGCTTATACCAAACCAGAGACCCGTCCTATAACATGAGATGGGATATCCAACTCCTTCCCATTCCAATCCTGAGCCACTTCCGATAGCAGAGATGTGATATCTCAATGCTTCTAATACCAAACCTGAGATCCTTCCTATAACATGAGATGTGATATCCAAATCCTTCTCCTTCCAAACCTGAGACCCTCCCTTTAGCATGAGATGTGATATCCAACTCCTTCCCATTCCAATCCTGAGACCCTTCTGATAGCATGAGATGTGATATCTCAATGCCTCTAATACCAAACCTGAGATCCTACCTCTAACATGAAATGTGATATCCAACTCCTTCCTTTCCAAACGTGAGACCCTCCCTATAGCATGAGATGTGATATCCAAGTCCTTCCCATTCCAATCCTGAGACCCTTCCTATAGCATGAGATGTGATATCTCAATGCTTCTAGTACCAAACCTGAGACCCTTCCTATAACATAAGATGGGATATCCAACTCCTTCCCATTCCAATCCTGAGACCCTTCCGATAGCAGAGATGTGATATCTCAATGCTTATACCAAACCTGAGACCCTTCCTGTGGCATGAGATGTCATATACAACTCCTTCCCATTCCAATCCTGAGACCCTTCCTATAGCATGAGATGTGATATCCAACTCCTTCCCATTCCAATCCTGAGACCCTTCCTATAGCATGAGATTTGATATCTCAATGCTTCTAACACCAAACCTGAGATCCTTCCGATAGCATGAGATGTGATATCTCAATGCTTCTAATACCAAACCTGAGATCATTCCTATAACACGAGATGTAATATCCAAATCCTTCCCCTTCCAAACCTGAGACCCTCCCTTTAGCATGAGTTGTGATATCCAACTCCTTCACATTCCAATCCTGAGACCCTTCCTATAGCATGAGATGTGATGTCTCAATGCTTCTAATACCAAACCTGAGATACTTCCTATAACATGAGACGTGATATCCAACTCCTTCCCATTCCAATCCTGAGACACTTCCTATAGCATGAGAAGTGATATCTCAATGCTTATACCAAACCTGAGACCCTTCCTACGGCATGAGATGTCATATACAACTCCTTCCCATTCCAATCCTGAGACCCTTCCTATAGCATGAGATGTGATATCTCAATGCGTATACCAAACCTGAGACCCTTCCTATAGCATGAGATGTGATATCCAACTCCTTCCCATTCCAATCCTGAGACCGTTCCTATAGCATGAGATGTGATGTCTCAATCCTTCTAATACCAAACCTGAGATCCTTCCTATAACATGAGATGTGATATCCAACTCCTTCCATTCCAATCCTGAGACCCGTCCTATAGCATGAGTGTGATATCTCAATGCTTATACCAAACCTGAGACCCTTCCTATAGCATGAGATGTGATATCCAACTCCTTCCCTTTCCAAACCTGAGAGCATATCTATAGCATGAGATGTGATATCCAAGTCCTTCCCATTCCAATCCTGAGACCCTTCCTATAGCATGAGATGTGATATCTCAATGCTTCTAATACCAAACCTGAGACCCTTCCTATAGCATGAGATGTGATATCCAACTACTTCCCATTCCAATCCTGAGACCCTTCCTTTAGCATGAGATGTGATATCCAACTCCTTCCATTCCAATCCTGTGACCCGTCCTATAGCATGAGATGTGATATCTCAATGCTTATACCAAACCTGAGACCCTTCCTATAGCATGAGATGTGATATCCAACTACTTCCCATTCCAATCCTGAGACCCTTCCTATAGCATGAGATGTGATATCCAACTCCTTCCCTTTTTAAACCTGAGAGCCTATCTATAGCATGAGATGGGATATCCAACTCCTTCCCATTCCAATCCTGAGACACTTCCGATAGCAGAGATGTGATATCTCAATGCATATACCAAACCTGAGACCCTTCCTATAACATGAGATGTGATATCCAACTCCTTCCCGTTCCAAACCTGAGACCCTTCCTTTAGCATGAGATGTGATATCCAGCTCCTTCCCATTCCAATCCTGAGACACTTCCGATAGCATAAGATGTGATATCTCAATGCTTCTAATATCAAAACTGAGACCCTCCCTATAGCATGATATGTGATATCTAAGTCCTTCCCATTCCAATCCTGAGACCCTTCCTATAGCATGAGATGTGATATCTCAATGCTTCTACCAAACCTGAGACCCTTCCTTTAGCATGAAATGTGATATCCAACTCCTTCCCATTCCAGTCCTGAGACCCTTCCTATAGCATGAGATGTGATATCCAACTCCTTCCCTTTCCAAACCTGAGAGCATATCTATAGCATGAGATGTGATATCCATGTCCTTCCCATTCCAATCCTGAGACCCTTCCTATAGCATGAGATGTGATATCTCAATGCTTCTAATACCAAACCTGAGACCCTTCCTATAGCATGAGATGTGATATCCAACTACTTCCCATTCCAATCCTGAGACCCTTCCTTTAGCATGAGATGTGATATCCAACTCCTTCCATTCCAATCCTGAGACCCGTCCTATAGCATGAGATGTGATATCTCAATGCTTATACCAAACCTGAGACCCTTCCTATAGCATGAGATGTGATATCCAACTACTTCCCATTCCAATCCTGAGACCCTTCCTATAGCATGAGATGTGATATCCAACTCCTTCCCTTTTTAAACCTGAGAGCCTATCTATAGCATGAGATGGGATATCCAATTCCTTCCCATTCCAATCCTGAGACACTTCTGATAGCAGAGATGTGATATCTCAATGCTTATACCAAACCTGAGACCCTTCCTATAACATGAGATGTGATATCCAACTCCTTCCCGTTCCAAACCTGAGACCCTTCCTTTAGCATGAGATGTGATATCCAGCTCCTTCACATTCCAATCCTGAGACACTTCCGATAGCATAAGATGTGATATCTCAATGCTTCTAATATCAAAACTGAGACCCTCCCTATAGCATGATATGTGATATCTAAGTCCTTCCCATTCCAATCCTGAGACCCTTCCTATAGCATGAGATGTGATATCTCAATACTTCTAATACCAAACCTGAGATCCTTCCGATAACATGAGATGTGATATCCAAATCCTTCCCATTCCAAACCTGAGACCGTCCCTTTAGCATGAGATGTGATATCCAACTCCTTCCCATTTCAATCCTGAGACCCTTCTGATAGCATGAGATGTGATATCTCAATGCTTCTAATACCAAACCTGAGATCCTTCCTATAACATGAGATGTGATATCCAACTCCTTCCCATTCCAATCCTGAGACCCTTCCTATAGCATGAGAAGTGATATCTCCATGCGTATACCAAACCTGAGACCCTTCCTATAGCATGAGATGTGATATCCAAATCCTTCCCATTCCAATCCTGAGACCCTTCCTATAGCATGAGATGTGATATCTCAATGCTTATACCAAACCAGAGACCCGTCCTATAACATGAGATGGGATATCCAACTCCTTCCCATTCCAATCCTGAGCCACTTCCGATAGCAGAGATGTGATATCTCAATGCTTCTAATACCAAACCTTCGATCCTTCCTATAATAAGAGATGTGATATCCAAATCCTTCCCCTTCCAAACCTGAGACCCTCCCTTTAGCATGAGATGTGATATCTCAATGCCTCTAATACCAAACCTGAGATCCTTCCAATAGCATGAGATGTCATATCTTAATGCTTCTGATACCAAACCTGAGATCCTTCCTATAACATGAGATGTGATATCCAAATCCTTCCCCTTCCTAACCTGAGACCCTCCCTTTAGCATGAGATGTGATATCCAACTCCTTCCCATTCCAATCCTGAGACCCTTCTGATAGCATGAGATGTGATATCTCAATGCCTCTAATATCAAACCTGAGATCCTACCTCTAACATGAAATGTGATATCCAAATACTTCCCTTTCCAAATGTGAGACCCTCCCTATAGCATGAGATGTGATATCCAAGTCCTTCCCATTCCAATCCTGAGACCCTTCCTATAGCATGAGATGTGATATCTCAATGCTTCTAATACCAAACCTGAGACCCTTCCTATAACATAAGATGTGATATCCAACTCCTTCCCATTCCAATCCTGAGACCCTTCCGATAGCAGAGATGTGATATCTCAATGCTTATACCAAACCTGAGACCCTTCCTGTGGCATGAGATGTCATATACAACACCTTCCCATTTCAATCCTGAGACCCTTCCTATAGCATGAGATGTGATATCCAACTCCTTCCCATTCCAATCCTGAGACCCTTCCTATAGCATGAGATTTGATATCTCAATGCTTCTAACACCAAACCCGAGATCCTTCCGATAGCATGAGATGTGATATCTCAATGCTTCTAATACCAAACCTGAGATCATTCCTATAACACGAGATGTAATATCGAAATCCTTCCCCTTCCAAACCTGAGACCCTCTCTTTAGCATGAGATGTGATATCCAACTCCTTCCCATTCCAATCCTGAGACCCTTCCTATAGCATGAGATGTGATGTCTCAATGCTTCTAATACCAAACCTGAGATCCTTCCTATAACATGAGATGTGATATCCAACTCCTTCCCATTCCAATCCTGAGACACTTCCTATAGCATGAGAAGTGATATCTCAATGCTTATACCAAACCTGAGACCCTTCCTACGGCATGAGATGTCATATACAACTCCTTCCCATTCCAATCCTGAGACCCTTCCTATAGCATGAGATGTGATATCTCAATGCGTATACCAAACCTGAGACCCTTCCTATAGCATGAGATTTGATATCCAACTCCTTCCCATTACAATCCTGAGACCGTTCCTATAGCATGAGATGTGATGTCTCAATCCTTCTAATACCAAACCTGAGATCCTTCCTATAACATGAGATGTGATATCCAACTCCTTCCATTCCAATCCTGAGACCCGTCCTATAGCATGAGTGTGATATCTCAATGCTTATACCAAACCTGAGACCCTTCCTATAGCATGAGATGTGATATCCAACTACTTCCCATTCCAATCCTGAGACCCTTCCTATAGCATGAGATGTGATATCCAACTCCTTCCCTTTCCAAACCTGAGAGCATATCTATAGCATGAGATGTGATATCCAAGTCCTTCCCATTCCAATCCTGAGACCCTTCCTATAGCATGAGATGTGATATCTCAATGCTTCTAATACCAAACCTGAGACCCTTCCTATAGCATGAGATGTGATATCCAACTACTTCCCATTCCAATCCTGAGACCCTTCCTTTAGCATGAGATGTGATATCCAGCTCCTTCCCATTCCAATCCTGAGACACTTCCGATAGCATAAGATGTGATATCTCAATGCTTCTAATATCAAAACTGAGACCCTCCCTATAGCATGATATGTGATATCTAAGTCCTTCCCATTCCAATCCTGAGACCCCTCCTATAGCATGAGATGTGATATCTCAATGCTTCTACCAAACCTGAGACCCTTCCTTTAGCATGAAATGTGATATCCAACTCCTTCCCATTCCAGTCCTGAGACCCTTCCTATAGCATGAGATATGATATCTCAATACTTCTAATACCAAACCTGAGATCCTTCCGATAACATGAGATGTGATATCCAAATCCTTCCCATTCCAAACCAGAGACCCTCCCTTTAGCATGAGATGTGATATCCAACTCCTTCCCATTTCAATCCTGAGAGCATATCTATAGCATGAGATGTGATATCCAAGTCCTTCCCATTCCAATCCTGAGACCCTTCCTATAGCATGAGATGTGATATCTCAATGCTTCTAATACCAAACCTGAGACCCTTCCTATAGCATGAGATGTGATATCCAACTACTTCCCATTCCAATCCTGAGACCCTTCCTTTAGCATGAGATGTGATATCCAGCTCCTTCCCATTCCAATCCTGAGACACTTCCGATAGCATAAGATGTGATATCTCAATGCTTCTAATATCAAAACTGAG
Organism: Ambystoma mexicanum; assembly: GCF_040938575.1. Classification (NCBI taxonomy): domain Eukaryota; kingdom Metazoa; phylum Chordata; class Amphibia; order Caudata; family Ambystomatidae; genus Ambystoma; species Ambystoma mexicanum. The sequence goes on from NC_090934.1 coordinate 1,160,170,502, forward strand.
ACCCTCCCTATAGCATGATATGTGATATCTAAGTCCTTCCCATTCCAATCCTGAGACCCTTCCTATAGCATGAGATGTGATATCTCAATGCTTCTACCAAACCTGAGACCCTTCCTTTAGCATGAAATGTGATATCCAACTCCTTCCCATTCCAGTCCTGAGACACTTCTGATAGCAGAGATGTGATATCTCAATGCTTATACCAAACCTGAGACCCTTCCTATAACATGAGATGTGATATCCAACTCCTTCCCGTTCCAAACCTGAGACCCTTCCTTTAGCATGAGATGTGATATCCAGCTCCTTCCCATTCCAATCCTGAGACACTTCCGATAGCATAAGATGTGATATCTCAATGCTTCTAATATCAAAACTGAGACCCTCCCTATAGCATGATATGTGATATCTAAGTCCTTCCCATTCCAATCCTGAGACCCTTCCTATAGCATGAGATGTGATATCTCAATGCTTCTACCAAACCTGAGACCCTTCCTTTAGCATGAAATGTGATATCCAACTCCTTCCCATTCCAGTCCTGAGACCCTTCCTATAGCATGAGATATGATATCTCAATACTTCTAATACCAAACCTGAGATCCTTCCGATAACATGAGATGTGATATCCAAATCCTTCCCATTCCAAACCAGAGACCCTCCCTTTAGCATGAGATGTGATATCCAACTCCTTCCCATTTCAATCCTGAGACCCTTCTGATAGCATGAGATGTGATATCTCAATGCTTCTAATACCAAACCTGAGATCCTTCCTATAACATGAGATGTGATATCCAACTCCTTCCCATTCCAATCCTGAGACCCTTCCTATAGCATGAGAAGTGATATATCCATGCGTATACCAAACCTGAGACCCTTCCTATAGCATGAGATGTGATATCCAAATCCTTCCCATTCCAATCCTGAGACCCTTCCTATAGCATGAGATGTGATATCTCAATGCTTATACCAAACCAGAGACCCGTCCTATAACATGAGATGGGATATCCAACTCCTTCCCATTCCAATCCTGAGCCACTTCCGATAGCAGAGATGTGATATCTCAATGCTTCTAATACCAAACCTGTGATCCTTCCTATAATAAGAGATGTGATATCCAAATCCTTCCCCTTCCAAACCTGAGACCCTCCCTTTAGCATGAGATGTGATATCTCAATGCCTCTAATACCAAACCTGAGATCCTTCCAATAGCATGAGATGTCATATCTCAATGCTTCTGATACCAAACCTGAGATCCTTCCTATAACATGAGATGTGATATCCAAATCCTTCCCCTTCCAAACCTGAGACCCTCCCTTAAGCATGAGATGTGATATCCAAATCCTTCCCATTCCAATCCTGAGACCCTTCCTATAGCATGAGATGTGATATCTCAATGCTTATACCAAACCAGAGACCCGTCCTATAACATGAGATGGGATATCCAACTCCTTCCCATTCCAATCCTGAGCCACTTCCGATAGCAGAGATGTGATATCTCAATGCTTCTAATACCAAACCTGAGATCCTTCCTATAACATGAGATGTGATATCCAAATCCTTCCCCTTCCAAACCTGAGACCCTCCCTTTAGCATGAGATGTGATATCCAACTCCTTCCCATTCCAATCCTGAGACCCTTCTGATAGCATGAGATGTGATATCTCAATGCCTCTAATACCAAACCTGAGATCCTACCTCTAACATGAAATGTGATATCCAACTCCTTCCTTTCCAAACGTGAGACCCTCCCTATAGCATGAGATGTGATATCCAAGTCCTTCCCATTCCAATCCTGAGACCCTTCCTATAGCATGAGATGTGATATCTCAATGCTTCTAGTACCAAACCTGAGACCCTTCCTATAACATAAGATGGGATATCCAACTCCTTCCCATTCCAATCCTGAGACCCTTCCGATAGCAGAGATGCGATATCTCAATGCTTATACCAAACCTGAGACCCTTCCTGTGGCATGAGATGTCATATACAACTCCTTCCCATTCCAATCCTGAGACCCTTCCTATAGCATGAGATGTGATATCCAACTCCTTCCCATTCCAATCCTGAGACCCTTCCTATAGCATGAGATTTGATATCTCAATGCTTCTAACACCAAACCTGAGATCCTTCCGATAGCATGAGATGTGATATCTCAATGCTTCTAATACCAAACCTGAGATCATTCCTATAACACGAGATGTAATATCCAAATCCTTCCCCTTCCAAACCTGAGACCCTCCCTTTAGCATGAGTTGTGATATCCAACTCCTTCACATTCCAATCCTGAGACCCTTCCTATAGCATGAGATGTGATGTCTCAATGCTTCTAATACCAAACCTGAGATACTTCCTATAACATGAGATGTGATATCCAACTCCTTCCCATTCCAATCCTGAGACACTTCCTATAGCATGAGAAGTGATATCTCAATGCTTATACCAAACCTGAGACCCTTCCTACGGCATGAGATGTCATATACAACTCCTTCCCATTCCAATCCTGAGACCCTTCCTATAGCATGAGATGTGATATCTCAATGCGTATACCAAACCTGAGACCCTTCCTATAGCATGAGATGTGATATCCAACTCCTTCCCATTCCAATCCTGAGACCGTTCCTATAGCATGAGATGTGATGTCTCAATCCTTCTAATACCAAACCTGAGATCCTTCCTATAACATGAGATGTGATATCCAACTCCTTCCATTCCAATCCTGAGACCCGTCCTATAGCATGAGTGTGATATCTCAATGCTTATACCAAACCTGAGACCCTTCCTATAGCATGAGATGTGATATCCAACTCCTTCCCTTTCCAAACCTGAGAGCATATCTATAGCATGAGATGTGATATCCAAGTCCTTCCCATTCCAATCCTGAGACCCTTCCTATAGCATGAGATGTGATATCTCAATGCTTCTAATACCAAACCTGAGACCCTTCCTATAGCATGAGATGTGATATCCAACTACTTCCCATTCCAATCCTGAGACCCTTCCTTTAGCATGAGATGTGATATCCAACTCCTTCCATTCCAATCCTGTGACCCGTCCTATAGCATGAGATGTGATATCTCAATGCTTATACCAAACCTGAGACCCTTCCTATAGCATGAGATGTGATATCCAACTACTTCCCATTCCAATCCTGAGACCCTTCCTATAGCATGAGATGTGATATCCAACTCCTTCCCTTTTTAAACCTGAGAGCCTATCTATAGCATGAGATGGGATATCCAACTCCTTCCCATTCCAATCCTGAGACACTTCCGATAGCAGAGATGTGATATCTCAATGCATATACCAAACCTGAGACCCTTCCTATAACATGAGATGTGATATCCAACTCCTTCCCGTTCCAAACCTGAGACCCTTCCTTTAGCATGAGATGTGATATCCAGCTCCTTCCCATTCCAATCCTGAGACACTTCCGATAGCATAAGATGTGATATCTCAATGCTTCTAATATCAAAACTGAGACCCTCCCTATAGCATGATATGTGATATCTAAGTCCTTCCCATTCCAATCCTGAGACCCTTCCTATAGCATGAGATGTGATATCTCAATGCTTCTACCAAACCTGAGACCCTTCCTTTAGCATGAAATGTGATATCCAACTCCTTCCCATTCCAGTCCTGAGACCCTTCCTATAGCATGAGATGTGATATCCAACTCCTTCCCTTTCCAAACCTGAGAGCATATCTATAGCATGAGATGTGATATCCATGTCCTTCCCATTCCAATCCTGAGACCCTTCCTATAGCATGAGATGTGATATCTCAATGCTTCTAATACCAAACCTGAGACCCTTCCTATAGCATGAGATGTGATATCCAACTACTTCCCATTCCAATCCTGAGACCCTTCCTTTAGCATGAGATGTGATATCCAACTCCTTCCATTCCAATCCTGAGACCCGTCCTATAGCATGAGATGTGATATCTCAATGCTTATACCAAACCTGAGACCCTTCCTATAGCATGAGATGTGATATCCAACTACTTCCCATTCCAATCCTGAGACCCTTCCTATAGCATGAGATGTGATATCCAACTCCTTCCCTTTTTAAACCTGAGAGCCTATCTATAGCATGAGATGGGATATCCAATTCCTTCCCATTCCAATCCTGAGACACTTCTGATAGCAGAGATGTGATATCTCAATGCTTATACCAAACCTGAGACCCTTCCTATAACATGAGATGTGATATCCAACTCCTTCCCGTTCCAAACCTGAGACCCTTCCTTTAGCATGAGATGTGATATCCAGCTCCTTCACATTCCAATCCTGAGACACTTCCGATAGCATAAGATGTGATATCTCAATGCTTCTAATATCAAAACTGAGACCCTCCCTATAGCATGATATGTGATATCTAAGTCCTTCCCATTCCAATCCTGAGACCCTTCCTATAGCATGAGATGTGATATCTCAATACTTCTAATACCAAACCTGAGATCCTTCCGATAACATGAGATGTGATATCCAAATCCTTCCCATTCCAAACCTGAGACCGTCCCTTTAGCATGAGATGTGATATCCAACTCCTTCCCATTTCAATCCTGAGACCCTTCTGATAGCATGAGATGTGATATCTCAATGCTTCTAATACCAAACCTGAGATCCTTCCTATAACATGAGATGTGATATCCAACTCCTTCCCATTCCAATCCTGAGACCCTTCCTATAGCATGAGAAGTGATATCTCCATGCGTATACCAAACCTGAGACCCTTCCTATAGCATGAGATGTGATATCCAAATCCTTCCCATTCCAATCCTGAGACCCTTCCTATAGCATGAGATGTGATATCTCAATGCTTATACCAAACCAGAGACCCGTCCTATAACATGAGATGGGATATCCAACTCCTTCCCATTCCAATCCTGAGCCACTTCCGATAGCAGAGATGTGATATCTCAATGCTTCTAATACCAAACCTTCGATCCTTCCTATAATAAGAGATGTGATATCCAAATCCTTCCCCTTCCAAACCTGAGACCCTCCCTTTAGCATGAGATGTGATATCTCAATGCCTCTAATACCAAACCTGAGATCCTTCCAATAGCATGAGATGTCATATCTTAATGCTTCTGATACCAAACCTGAGATCCTTCCTATAACATGAGATGTGATATCCAAATCCTTCCCCTTCCTAACCTGAGACCCTCCCTTTAGCATGAGATGTGATATCCAACTCCTTCCCATTCCAATCCTGAGACCCTTCTGATAGCATGAGATGTGATATCTCAATGCCTCTAATATCAAACCTGAGATCCTACCTCTAACATGAAATGTGATATCCAAATACTTCCCTTTCCAAATGTGAGACCCTCCCTATAGCATGAGATGTGATATCCAAGTCCTTCCCATTCCAATCCTGAGACCCTTCCTATAGCATGAGATGTGATATCTCAATGCTTCTAATACCAAACCTGAGACCCTTCCTATAACATAAGATGTGATATCCAACTCCTTCCCATTCCAATCCTGAGACCCTTCCGATAGCAGAGATGTGATATCTCAATGCTTATACCAAACCTGAGACCCTTCCTGTGGCATGAGATGTCATATACAACACCTTCCCATTCCAATCCTGAGACCCTTCCTATAGCATGAGATGTGATATCCAACTCCTTCCCATTCCAATCCTGAGACCCTTCCTATAGCATGAGATTTGATATCTCAATGCTTCTAACACCAAACCCGAGATCCTTCCGATAGCATGAGATGTGATATCTCAATGCTTCTAATACCAAACCTGAGATCATTCCTATAACACGAGATGTAATATCGAAATCCTTCCCCTTCCAAACCTGAGACCCTCTCTTTAGCATGAGATGTGATATCCAACTCCTTCCCATTCCAATCCTGAGACCCTTCCTATAGCATGAGATGTGATGTCTCAATGCTTCTAATACCAAACCTGAGATCCTTCCTATAACATGAGATGTGATATCCAACTCCTTCCCATTCCAATCCTGAGACACTTCCTATAGCATGAGAAGTGATATCTCAATGCTTATACCAAACCTGAGACCCTTCCTACGGCATGAGATGTCATATACAACTCCTTCCCATTCCAATCCTGAGACCCTTCCTATAGCATGAGATGTGATATCTCAATGCTTATACCAAACCTGAGACCCTTCCTATAGCATGAGATGTGATATCCAACTCCTTCCCATTCCAATCCTGAGACCCGTCCTATAGCATGAGATGTGATATCTCAATGCTTATACCAAACCTGAGACCCTTCCTATAGCATGAGATGTGATATCCAACTACTTCCCATTCCAATCCTGAGACCCTTCCTATAGCATGAGATGTGATATCTCAATGCGTATACCAAACCTGAGACCCTTCCTATAGCATGAGATGTGATATCCAACTCCTTCCCATTCCAATCCTGAGACCGTTCCTATAGCATGAGATGTGATGTCTCAATCCTTCTAATACCAAACCTGAGATCCTTCCTATAACATGAGATGTGATATCCAACTCCTTCCATTCCAATCCTGAGACCCGTCCTATAGCATGAGTGTGATATCTCAATGCTTATACCAAACCTGAGACCCTTCCTATAGCATGAGATGTGATATCCAACTCCTTCCCTTTCCAAACCTGAGAGCATATCTATAGCATGAGATGTGATATCCAAGTCCTTCCCATTCCAATCCTGAGACCCTTCCTATAGCATGAGATGTGATATCTCAATGCTTCTAATACCAAACCTGAGACCCTTCCTATAGCATGAGATGTGATATCCAACTACTTCCCATTCCAATCCTGAGACCCTTCCTTTAGCATGAGATGTGATATCCAACTCCTTCCATTCCAATCCTGTGACCCGTCCTATAGCATGAGATGTGATATCTCAATGCTTATACCAAACCTGAGACCCTTCCTATAGCATGAGATGTGATATCCAACTACTTCCCATTCCAATCCTGAGACCCTTCCTATAGCATGAGATGTGATATCCAACTCCTTCCCTTTTTAAACCTGAGAGCCTATCTATAGCATGAGATGGGATATCCAACTCCTTCCCATTCCAATCCTGAGACACTTCCGATAGCAGAGATGTGATATCTCAATGCATATACCAAACCTGAGACCCTTCCTATAACATGAGATGTGATATCCAACTCCTTCCCGTTCCAAACCTGAGACCCTTCCTTTAGCATGAGATGTGATATCCAGCTCCTTCCCATTCCAATCCTGAGACACTTCCGATAGCATAAGATGTGATATCTCAATGCTTCTAATATCAAAACTGAGACCCTCCCTATAGCATGATATGTGATATCTAAGTCCTTCCCATTCCAATCCTGAGACCCTTCCTATAGCATGAGATGTGATATCTCAATGCTTCTACCAAACCTGAGACCCTTCCTTTAGCATGAAATGTGATATCCAACTCCTTCCCATTCCAGTCCTGAGACCCTTCCTATAGCATGAGATGTGATATCCAACTCCTTCCCTTTCCAAACCTGAGAGCATATCTATAGCATGAGATGTGATATCCATGTCCTTCCCATTCCAATCCTGAGACCCTTCCTATAGCATGAGATGTGATATCTCAATGCTTCTAATACCAAACCTGAGACCCTTCCTATAGCATGAGATGTGATATCCAACTCCTTCCCATTCCAATCCTGAGACCCGTCCTATAGCATGAGATGTGATATCTCAATGCTTATACCAAACCTGAGACCCTTCCTATAGCATGAGATGTGATATCCAACTACTTCCCATTCCAATCCTGAGACCCTTCCTATAGCATGAGATGTGATATCCAACTCCTTCCCTTTCCAAACCTGAGAGCATATCTATAGCATGAGATGTGATATCCAAGTCCTTCCCATTCCAATCCTGAGACCCTTCCTATAGCATGAGATGTGATATCTCAATGCTTCTAATACCAAACCTGAGACCCTTCCTATAGCATGAGATGTGATATCCAACTACTTCCCATTCCAATCCTGAGACCCTTCCTTTAGCATGAGATGTGATATCCAACTCCTTCCATTCCAATCCTGAGACCCGTCCTATAGCATGAGATGTGATATCTCAATGCTTATACCAAACCTGAGACCCTTCCTATAGCATGAGATGTGATATCCAACTACTTCCCATTCCAATCCTGAGACCCTTCCTATAGCATGAGATGTGATATCCAACTCCTTCCCTTTTCAAACCTGAGAGCCTATCTATAGCATGAGATGGGATATCCAACTCCTTCCCATTCCAATCCTGAGACACTTCTGATAGCAGAGATGTGATATCTCAATGCTTATACCAAACCTGAGACCCTTCCTATAACATGAGATGTGATATCCAACTCCTTCCCGTTCCAAACCTGAGACCCTTCCTTTAGCATGAGATGTGATATCCAGCTCCTTCCCATTCCAATCCTGAGACACTTCCGATAGCATAAGATGTGATTTCTCAATGCTTCTAATATCAAAACTGAGACCCTCCCTATTGCATGATATGTGATATCTAAGTCCTTCCCATTCCAATCCTGAGACCCTTCCTATAGCATGAGATGTGATATCTCAATGCTTCTACCAAACCTGAGACCCTTCCTTTAGCATGAGATGTGATATCCAACTCCTTCCCATTCCAGTCCTGAGACCCTTCCTATAGCATGAGATGTGATATCCAACTCCTTCCCGTTCCAAACCTGAGACCCTTCCTATAGCATATGTGATATCCAACTCCTTCCCATTCCAAACATGAGACCCTTCCTGTAGCAAGAATGTAATATCCAACTCCTTCCCATTCCAATCCTGAGACCCTTCCTACAGCATGCGATGTGATATCTCAATGCTTCTAATACCAAACCTGAGACCCGTCCTATAACATGCGATGTGATATCCAACTTCTTCCCATTCCAATCCTGAGACCCTTCCTATAACATGAGATGTGATGTCTCAATGTTTCTAATACCAAACCTGATATCTTTCCTATAACATGAGATGTGATATCAAACTCCTTCCCATTCCAATACTGAGACCCTTCCTATAGCATGAGATGTGATATCTCAATGCTTATACCAAACCTGAGACCCTTCCTATAGCTTGAGATATGATATCCAACTCCTTCCCATTCCAATCCTGAGAACCTTCCTATAGCATGAGATGTGATATCTCAATGCCTCTAATACCAAACCTGAGATCCTTCCTCTAACATGAAATGTGATATCCAACTCCTTCCCCTTCCAAACCTGAGAGCCTTCCTATAGCATGAGATATGATATCCAAGTCCTTCCCATTCCAATCCTGAGACCCTTCCTATAACATGAGATGTGATATCCAACTCCTTCCCATTCCAACCTGAGACCCTTCCTATAGCATGAGATGGGATATCCAACTCCTTCCAAATCCAATCCTGATACTCTTCCGATAGCATGAGATGTGATATCCCAATGCTTCTACCAAACCTGAGACCCATACTATGGCATGAGATGTGATATCAAACTCCTTCCCATTCCAATCCTGAGACCCTTCCTATAGCTTGAGATGTGATATCCAACTCCTTCCCATTCCAATTCTGAGACCCTTCCTATACCATGAGACTTTATATCTCAATGCTTCTAATACCAAACCTGAGACCCGTCCTATAAAATGAGATGTGATATCCAAATCCTTCCCCTTCCAAACCTTAGACCCTTCCTTTATCATGAGATGTGATATCCAACTCCTTCCCATTCCAATCCTGACACCCTTCCGATATCATGAGATTTGTTATCTCAATGCTTCTAATATCAAACTTGAGACCCTCCCTATAGCATGAGATCTGACATCCAAGTCCTTCCCATTCCAATCCTGAGACCCTTCCTATAGCATGAGATGTGATATCTCAATGCTTCTAATACCAAACCTGAGACCCTTCCTATAACATGAGATGGGATATCCAACTCCTTCCCATTCCAATCCTGAGACCCTTCCGATAGCAGAGATGTGATATCTCAATGCTAATACCAAACCTTAGACCCTTGCTATGGCCTGAGATTTCATATACAACTCCTTCCCATTCCAATCCTGAGACCCTTCCTATAGCATGAGATGTGATATCTCAATGCTTATACCAAACCTGAGACCCTTCCTATAGCATGAGATGTGATATCCAACTCCTTCATATTCCAATCCTGAGACCTTTCCCATAGCATGAGATGTGATGTCTCAATGCTTCTAATACCAAACCTGAGATCCTTCCTATAACATGAGATGTGATATCCAACTCCTTCCCATTCCAATCCTGAGACCCTTCCTATAGCATGAGAAGTGATATCTCCATGCGTATACCAAACCTGAGACCCTTCCTATAGCATGAGATGTGATATCCAAATCCTTCCCATTCCAATCCTGAGACCCTTCCTATAGCATGAGATGTGATATCTCAATGCTTATACCAAACCAGAGACCCGTCCTATAACATGAGATGGGATATCCAACTCCTTCCATTCCAATCCTGAGCCACTTCCGATAGCAGAGATGTGATATCTCAATGCTTATACCAAACCTGAGACCCTTCCTATAACATGAGATGTGATATCCAACTCATTCCCGTTCCAAACCTGAGACACTTCCTATACCATATGTGATATCCAACTCATTCCCATTCCAAACATGAGATCCTTCCTATAGCAAGAATGTAATATCCAACTCCTTCCCGTTCCAAACCTGAGACCCTTCCTATAGCATGAGATGTGACATCCAATTCCTTCCCATCCCAATCCTGAGACACCTCCGATAGCAGAGATGTGATATCTCAATGCTTATACCAAACCTGAGACTCTTCCTATAACATGAGATGTGATATCCAACTCCTTCTCGTTCCAAACTTGAGACCCTTCCTATAGCATGAGATGTGATATCCAACTCCTTCCCATTCCAATCATGAGACCCTTCCGATAGCATGAGATGTGATATCTCAATGCTTCTAATACCAAACCTGTGATCCTTCCTATAATAAGAGATGTGATATCCAAATCCTTCCCCTTCCAAACCTGAGACCCTCCCTTTAGCATGAGATGTGATATCTCAATGCCTCTAATACCAAACCTGAGATCCTTCCAATAGCATGAGATGTCATATCTCAATGCTTCTGATACCAAACCTGAGATCCTTCCTATAACATGAGATGTGATATTCAAATCCTTCCCCTTCCAAACCTGAGACCCTCCCTTTAGCATGAGATGTGATATCCAACTCCTTCCCATTCCAATCCTGAGACCCTTCTGATAGCATGAAATGTGATATCTCAATGCCTCTAATACCAAACCTGAGATCCTACCTCTAACATGAAATGTGATATCCAACTCCTTCCCTTTCCAAACGTGAGACCCTCCCTATAGCATGAGATGTGATATCCAAGTCCTTCCCATTCCAATCCTGAGACCCTTCCTATAGCATGAGATGTGATATCTCAATGCTTCTAATACCAAACCTGAGACCCTTCCTATAACATAAGATGGGATATCCAACTCCTTCCCATTCCAATCCTGAGACCCTTCCAATAGCAGAGATGTGATATCTCAATGCTTATACCAAACCTGAGACCCTTCCAGTGGCATGAGATGCCATATACAACTCCTTCCCATTCCAATCCTGAGACCCTTCCTATAGCATGAGATGTGATATCCAACTCCTTCCCATTCCAATCCTGAGACCCTTCCTATAGCATGAGATTTGATATCTCAATGCTTCTAATACCAAACCTGAGATCATTCCTATAACACGAGATGTAATATCGAAATCCTTCCCCTTCCAAACCTGAGACCCTCCCTTTAGCATGAGATGTGATATCCAACTCCTTCCCATTCCAATCCTGAGACCCTTCCTATAGCATGAGATGTGATGTCTCAATGCTTCTAATACCAAACCTGAGATCCTTCCTATAACATGAGATGTGATATCCAACTCCTTCCCATTCCAATCCTGAGACACTTCCTATAGCATGAGAAGTGATATCTAAATGCTTATACCAAACCTGAGACCCTTCCTATGGCATGAGATGTCATATACAACTACTTCCCATTCCAATCCTGAGACCCTTCCTATAGCATGAGATGTGATATCTCAATGCTTATACCAAACCTGAGACCCTTCCTATAGCATGAGATGTGATATCCAACTCCTTCCCATTCCAATCCTGAGACCCTTCCTATAGCATGAGATGTGATGTCTCAATCCTTCTAATACCAAACCTGAGATCCTTCCTATAACATGAGATGTGATATTCAACTCCTTCCATTCCAATCCTGAGACCCGTCCTATAGCATGAGATGTGATATCTCAATGCTTATACCAAACCTGAGACCCTTCCTATAGCATGAGATGTGATATCCAACTACTTCCCATTCCAATCCTGAGACCCTTCCTATAGCATGAGATGTGATATCCAAATCCTTCCCTTTCCAAACCTGACAGCATATCTATAGCATGAGATGTGATATCCAAGTCCTTCCCATTCCAATCCTGAGACCCTTCCTATAGCATGAGATGTGATATCTCAATGCTTCTAATACCAAACCTGAGACCCTTCCTATAGCATGAGATGTGATATCCAACTACTTCCCATTCCAATCCTGAGATCCTTCCTATAGCATGAGATGTGATATCCAACTCCTTCCATTCCAATCCTGAGACCCGTCCTATAGCATGAGATGTGATATCTCAATGCTTATACCAAACCTGAGACCCTTCCTATAGCATGAGATGTGATATCCAACTACTTCCCATTTCAATCCTGAGACCCTTCCTATAGCATGAGATGTGATATCCAACTCCTTCCCTTTTCAAACCTGAGAGCCTATCTATAGCATGAGATGGGATATCCAACTCCTTCCCATTCCAATCCTGAGACACTTCCGATAGCAGAGATGTGATATCTCAATGCTTATACCAAACCTGAGACCCTTCCTATAACATGAGATGTGATATCCAACTCCTTCCCGTTCCAAACCTGAGACCCTTCCTTTAGCATGATATGTGATATCTCAATGCTTCTAATATCAAAACTGAGACCCTCCCTATAGCATGAGATGTGATATCTAAGTCCTTCCCATTCCAATCCTGAGACCCTTCCTTTAGCATGAGATGTGATATCTCAATGCTTCTACCAAACCTGAGACCCTTCCTTTAGCATGAGATGTGATATCCAACTCCTTCCCATTCCAGTCCTGAGACCCTTCCTATAGCATGAGATATGATATCTCAATACTTCTAATACCAAACCTGAGATCCTTCCGATAACATGAGATGTGATATACAAATCCTTCCCATTCCAAACCTGAGACCCTCCCTTTAGCATGAGATGTGATATCCAACTCCTTCCCATTCCAATCCTGAGACCCTTCTGATAGCATGAGATGTGATATCTCAATGCTTCTAATACCAAACCTGAGATCCTTCCTATAACATGAGATGTTATATCCAACTCCTTCCCATTCCAATCCTGAGACCCTTCCTATAGCATGAGAAGTGATATCTCCATGCATATACCAAACCTGAGACCCTTCCTATAGCATGAGATGTGATATCCAAATCCTTCCCATTCCAATCCTGAGACCCTTCCTATAGCATGAGATGTGATATCTCAATGCTTATACCAAACCAGAGACCCGTCCTATAACATGAGATGGGATATCCAACTCCTTCCCATTCCAATCCTGAGCCACTTCCGATAGCAGAGATGTGATATCTCAATGCTTCTAATACCAAACCTGAGATCCTTCCTATAACATGAGATGTGATATCCAAATCCTTCCCCTTCCAAACCTGAGACCCTCCCTTTAGCATGAGATGTGATATCCAACTCCTTCCCATTCCAATCCTGAGACCCTTCTGATAGCATGAGATGTGATATCTCAATGCCTCTAATACCAAACCCGAGATCCTACCTCTAACATGAAATGTGATATCCAACTCCTTCCCTTTCCAAACGTGAGACCCTCCCTATAGCATGAGATGTGATATCCAAGTCCTTCCCATTCCAATCCTGAGACCCTTCCTATAGCATGAGATGTGATATCTCAATGCTTTTAATACCAAACCTGAGACCCTTCCTATAACATAAGATGGGATATCCAACTCCTTCCCATTCCAATCCTGAGACCCTTCCGATAGCAGAGATGTGATATCTCAATGCTTATACCAAACCTGAGACCCTTCCTGTGGCATGAGATGTCATATACAACTCCTTCCCATTCCAATCCTGTAACCCTTCCTATAGCATGAGATGTGATATCCAACTCCTTCCCATTCCAATCCTGAGACCCTTCCTATAGCATGAGATTTGATATCTCAATGCTTCTAACACCAAACCTGAGATCCTTCCGATAGCATGAGATGTGATATCTCAATGCTTCTAATACCAAACCTGAGATCATTCCTATAACACGAGATGTAATATCCAAATCCTTCCCCTTCCAAACCTGAGACCCTCCCTTTAGCATGAGATGTGATATCCAACTCCTTCCCATTCCAATCCTGAGACCCTTCCTATAGCATGAGATGTGATGTCTCAATGCTTCTAATACCAAACCTGAGATACTTCCTATACATGAGATGTGATATCCAACTCCTTCCCATTCCAATCCTGAGACACTTCCTATAGCATGAGAAGTGATATCTCAATGCTTATACCAAACCTGAGACCCTTCCTACGGCATGAGATGTCATATACAACTCCTTCCCATTCCAATCCTGAGACCCTTCCTATAGCATGAGATGTGATATCTCAATGCGTATACCAAACCTGAGACCCTTCCTATAGCATGAGATGTGATATCCAACTCCTTCCCATTCCAATCCTGAGACCCTTCCTATAGCATGAGATGTGATGTCTCAATCCTTCTAATACCAAACCTGAGATCTTTCCTATAACATGAGATGTGATATCCAACTCCTTCCATTCCAATCTTGAGACCCGTTATATAGCTTGAGATGTGAGGTCTCAATGCTTCTAATACCAAACCTGAGATACTTCCTATAACATGAGATGTGATATCCAACTCCTTCCCATTCCAATCCTGAGACACTTCCTATAGCATGGGAAGTGATATCTCAATGCTTATACCAAACCTGAGACCCTTCCTACGGCATGAGATGTCATATACAACTCCTTCCCATTCCAATCCTGAGACCCTTCCTATAGCATGAGATGTGATATCTCAATGCGTATACCAAACCTGAGACCCTTCCTATAGCATGAGATGTGATATCCAACTACTTCCCATTCCAATCCTGAGACCCTTCCTATAGCATGAGATGTGATATCCAACTCCTTCCCTTTCCAAACCTGAGAGCCTATCTATAGCATGAGATGTGATTCCAAATCCTTCCCCTTCCAAACCTGAGACCCTCCCTTTAGCATGAGATGTGATATCCAACTCCTTCCCATTCCATTCCTGAGACCCTTCTGATAGCATGAGATGTGATATCTCAATGCCTCTAATACCAAACCTGAGATCCTACCTCTAACATGAAATGTGATATCCAACTCTTTCCCCTTCCAAACCTGAGAGACTTCCTATAGCATGAGATGTGATATCCAAGTCCTTCCCATTCCAATCCTGAGACCCTTCCTATAGCTTGAGATGTGATATCCAACTCCTTCCCATTCCAATTCTGAGACCCTTCCTATACCATGAGACTTGATATCTCAATGCTTCTAATACCAAACCTGAGACCAGTCCTATAACATGAGATTGGATATCCAACTCCTTCCCCTTCCAAACCTGAGACCCTTCCTATAGCATGAGATGTGATATCCAACTCCTTCCCATTCCAATCCTGAGACCCTTCCTATAGCATGAGATGTGATATCTCAATGCTTATACCAAACCTGAGACCCTTCCTATAGCATGAGATGTGATATTCAACTCCTTCCCATTCCAATCTTGAGACCCTTCCTATAGCATGAGATGTGATGTCTCAATGCTTATACCAAACCTGAGACTCTTCCTATAACATGAGATGTTATATCCAACTCCTTCCCTTTCCAAACCTGAGAGCCTACCTATAGCATGAGATGTGATATCCAAGTCCTTCCCATTCCAATCCTTAGACCCTTCCTACAGCATGCAATATGATATCTCAATGATTCTAATAACAAACCTGAGACCCGTCCTATAACATGAGATGGGATATCCAACTCCTTCCCATTCCAATCCTGAGACACTTCCGATAGCAGAGATGTGATATCTCAATGCTTATACCAAACCTGAGACCCTTCCTATAACATGAGATGTGATATCCAACTCCTTCCCGTTCCAAGCCTGGGACCCTTCCTATAGCATATGTGATATCCAACTCCTTCCCATTCCAAACATGAGACCCTTCCTATAGCAAGAATGTAATATCCAACTCCTTCCCATTCCAATCCTGAGCCACTTCCGATAGCAGAGATGTGGTATCTCAATGCTTCTAATACCAAACCTGAGATCCTTCCTATGACATGAGATGTGATATCCAATTCCTCCCCATTAAAAACCTGAGACCCTTTCTATAGCATGAGATGTGATATCCAACTACTTCCCATTCCAATCCTGAGACCCTTCCTATAGCATGAGATGTGATATCTCAATGCTTATACCAAACCTGAGATCCTTCCTATAGCTTGAGATGTGATATCCAACTCCTTCCCATTCCAATCCTGAGACCCTTCCGATAGCATGAGATGTGATATCCCAAATGCTTCTACCAAACCTGAGACCCATACTATGGCATGAGATGTGATATCAAACTCCTTCCCATTCCAATCCTGAGACCCTTCCTATAGCTTGAGATGTGATATCCAACTCCTTCCCATTCCAATTCTGAGTCCCTTCCTATACCATGAGACTTGATATCTCAATGTTTCTAATACCAAACCTGAGACCCGTCCTATAACATGAGATGTGATATCCAAATCCTTCCCCTTCCAAACCTTAGACCCTTCCTTTATCATGAGATGTGATATCCAACTCCTTCCCATTCCAATCCTGAGACCCTTCCGATATCATGAGATGTGTTATCTCAATGCTTCTAATATCAAACTTGAGACCCTCCCTATAGCATGAGATGTGACATCCAAGTCCTCCCCATTCCAATCCTGAGACCCTTCCTATAGCATGAGATGTGATATCTCAATGCTTCTAATACCAAACCTGAGACCCTTCCTATAACATGAGATGGGATATCCAACTCCTTCCCATTCCAATCCTGAGACCCTTCCGATAGCAGAGATGTGATATCTCAATGCTTATACCAAACCTGAGACCCTTCCTATGGCCTGAGATGTCATATACAACTCCTTCCCATTCCAATCCTGAGACCCTTCCTATAGCATGAGATGTGATGTCTCAATGCTTCTAATACCAAACCTGAGACCCTTCCTATAGCATGAGATGTGATATCTCAATGCGTATACCAAACCTGAGACCCTTCCTATAGCATGAGATGTGATATCCAACTCCTTCCCATTCCAATCCTGAGACCCTTCCTATAGCATGAGATGTGATGTCTCAATCCTTCTAATACCAAACCTGAGATCTTTCCTATAACATGAGATGTGATATCCAACTCCTTCCATTCAAATCCTGAGACCCGTTCTATAGCATGAGATGTGATATCTCAATGCTTATACCAAACCTGAGACCCTTCCTATAGCATGAGATGTGATATCCAACTACTTCCCATTCCAATCATGAGACCCTTCCTATAGCATGAGATGTGATATCCAACTCCTTCCCTTTCCAAACCTGAGAGCCTATCTATAGCATGAGATGTGATATCCAAATCCTTCCCCTTCCAAACCTGAGACCCTCCCTTTAGCATGAGATGTGATATCCAACTCCTTCCCATTCCATTCCTGAGACCCTTCTGATAGCATGAGATGTGATATCTCAATGCCTCTAATACCAAACCTGAGATCCTACCTCTAACATGAAATGTGATATCCAACTCTTTCCCCTTCCAAACCTGAGACCCTCCCTTTAGCATGAGATGTGATATCCAAGTCCTTCCCATTCCAATCCTGAGACCCTTCCTATAGCTTGAGATGTGATATCCAACTCCTTCCCATTCCAATTCTGAGACCCTTCCTATACCATGAGACTTGATATCTCAATGCTTCTAATACCAAACCTGAGACCAGTCCTATAACATGAGATTGGATATCCAACTCCTTCCCCTTCCAAACCTGATACCCTTCCAATAGCATGAGATGTGATATCCAACTCCTTCCCATTCCAATCCTGAGACCCTTCCTATAGCATGAGATGTGATATCTCAATGCTTATACCAAACCTGAGACCCTTCCTATAGCATGAGATGTGATATTCAACTCCTTCCCATTCCAATCTTGAGACCCTTCCTATAGCATGAGATGTGATCTCTCAATGCTTATACCAAACCTGAGACTCTTCCTATAACATGAGATGTGATATCCAACTCCTTCCCTTTCCAAACCTGAGAGCCTACCTATAGCATGAGATGTGATATCCAAGTCCTTCCCATTCCAATCCTTAGACCCTTCCTACAGCATGCAATATGATATCTCAATGATTCTAATAACAAACCTGAGACCCGTCCTATAACATGAGATGGGATATCCAACTCCTTCCCATTCCAATCCTGAGACACTTCCGATAGCAGAGATGTGATATCTCAATACTTACACCAAACCTGAGACCCTTCCTATAACATGAGATGTGATATCCAACTCCTTCCCGTTCCAAGCCTGGGACCCTTCCTATAGCATATGTGATATCCAACTCCTTCCCATTCCAAACATGAGACCCTTCCTATAGCAAGAATGTAATATCCAACTCCTTCCCATTCCAATCCTGAGCCACTTCCGATAGCAGAGATGTGGTATCTCAATGCTTCTGATACCAAACCTGAGATCCTTCCTATAACATGAGATGTGATATTCAAATCCTTCCCCTTCCAAACCTGAGACCCTCCCTTTAGCATGAGATGTGATATCCAACTCCTTCCCATTCCAATCCTGAGACCCTTCTGATAGCATGAAATGTGATATCTCAATGCCTCTAATACCAAACCTGAGATCCTACCTCTAACATGAAATGTGATATCCAACTCCTTCCCTTTCCAAACGTGAGACCCTCCCTATAGCATGAGATGTGATATCCAAGTCCTTCCCATTCCAATCCTGAGACCCTTCCTATAGCATGAGATGTGATATCTCAATGCTTCTAATACCAAACCTGAGACCCTTCCTATAACATAAGATGGGATATCCAACTCCTTCCCATTCCAATCCTGAGACCCTTCCAATAGCAGAGATGTGATATCTCAATGCTTATACCAAACCTGAGACCCTTCCAGTGGCATGAGATGCCATATACAACTCCTTCCCATTCCAATCCTGAGACCCTTCCTATAGCATGAGATGTGATATCCAACTCCTTCCCATTCCAATCCTGAGACCCTTCCTATAGCATGAGATTTGATATCTCAATGCTTCTAATACCAAACCTGAGATCATTCCTATAACACGAGATGTAATATCGAAATCCTTCCCCTTCCAAACCTGAGACCCTCCCTTTAGCATGAGATGTGATATCCAACTCCTTCCCATTCCAATCCTGAGACCCTTCCTATAGCATGAGATGTGATGTCTCAATGCTTCTAATACCAAACCTGAGATCCTTCCTATAACATGAGATGTGATATCCAACTCCTTCCCATTCCAATCCTGAGACACTTCCTATAGCATGAGAAGTGATATCTAAATGCTTATACCAAACCTGAGACCCTTCCTATGGCATGAGATGTCATATACAACTACTTCCCATTCCAATCCTGAGACCCTTCCTATAGCATGAGATGTGATATCTCAATGCTTATACCAAACCTGAGACCCTTCCTATAGCATGAGATGTGATATCCAACTCCTTCCCATTCCAATCCTGAGACCCTTCCTATAGCATGAGATGTGATGTCTCAATCCTTCTAATACCAAACCTGAGATCCTTCCTATAACATGAGATGTGATATTCAACTCCTTCATTCCAATCCTGAGACCCGTCCTATAGCATGAGATGTGATATCTCAATGCTTATACCAAACCTGAGACCCTTCCTATAGCATGAGATGTGATATCCAACTACTTCCCATTCCAATCCTGAGACCCTTCCTATAGCATGAGATGTGATATCCAACTCCTTCCCTTTCCAAACCTGACAGCATATCTATAGCATGAGATGTGATATCCAAGTCCTTCCCATTCCAATCCTGAGACCCTTCCTATAGCATGAGATGTGATATCTCAATGCTTCTAATACCAAACCTGAGACCCTTCCTATAGCATGAGATGTGATATCCAACTACTTCCCATTCCAATCCTGAGATCCTTCCTATAGCATGAGATGTGATATCCAACTCCTTCCATTCCAATCCTGAGACCCGTCCTATAGCATGAGATGTGATATCTCAATGCTTATACCAAACCTGAGACCCTTCCTATAGCATGAGATGTGATATCCAACTACTTCCCATTTCAATCCTGAGACCCTTCCTATAGCATGAGATGTGATATCCAACTCCTTCCCTTTTCAAACCTGAGAGCCTATCTATAGCATGAGATGGGATATCCAACTCCTTCCCATTCCAATCCTGAGACACTTCCGATAGCAGAGATGTGATATCTCAATGCTTATACCAAACCTGAGACCCTTCCTATAACATGAGATGTGATATCCAACTCCTTCCCGTTCCAAACCTGAGACCCTTCCTTTAGCATGATATGTGATATCTCAATGCTTCTAATATCAAAACTGAGACCCTCCCTATAGCATGAGATGTGATATCTAAGTCCTTCCCATTCCAATCCTGAGACCCTTCCTTTAGCATGAGATGTGATATCTCAATGCTTCTACCAAACCTGAGACCCTTCCTTTAGCATGAGATGTGATATCCAACTCCTTCCCATTCCAGTCCTGAGACCCTTCCTATAGCATGAGATATGATATCTCAATACTTCTAATACCAAACCTGAGATCCTTCCGATAACATGAGATGTGATATACAAATCCTTCCCATTCCAAACCTGAGACCCTCCCTTTAGCATGAGATGTGATATCCAACTCCTTCCCATTCCAATCCTGAGACCCTTCTGATAGCATGAGATGTGATATCTCAATGCTTCTAATACCAAACCTGAGATCCTTCCTATAACATGAGATGTTATATCCAACTCCTTCCCATTCCAATCCTGAGACCCTTCCTATAGCATGAGAAGTGATATCTCCATGCATATACCAAACCTGAGACCCTTCCTATAGCATGAGATGTGATATCCAAATCCTTCCCATTCCAATCCTGAGACCCTTCCTATAGCATGAGATGTGATATCTCAATGCTTATACCAAACCAGAGACCCGTCCTATAACATGAGATGGGATATCCAACTCCTTCCCATTCCAATCCTGAGCCACTTCCGATAGCAGAGATGTGATATCTCAATGCTTCTAATACCAAACCTGAGATCCTTCCTATAACATGAGATGTGATATCCAAATCCTTCCCCTTCCAAACCTGAGACCCTCCCTTTAGCATGAGATGTGATATCCAACTCCTTCCCATTCCAATCCTGAGACCCTTCTGATAGCATGAGATGTGATATCTCAATGCCTCTAATACCAAACCCGAGATCCTACCTCTAACATGAAATGTGATATCCAACTCCTTCCCTTTCCAAACGTGAGACCCTCCCT
The DNA here is from genome assembly GCF_040938575.1 of Ambystoma mexicanum. Taxonomy (NCBI): domain Eukaryota; kingdom Metazoa; phylum Chordata; class Amphibia; order Caudata; family Ambystomatidae; genus Ambystoma; species Ambystoma mexicanum. Next base: position 1,160,192,235 of record NC_090934.1, read on the forward strand.
ATAGCATGAGATGTGATATCCAAGTCCTTCCCATTCCAATCCTGAGACCCTTCCTATAGCATGAGATGTGATATCTCAATGCTTTTAATACCAAACCTGAGACCCTTCCTATAACATAAGATGGGATATCCAACTCCTTCCCATTCCAATCCTGAGACCCTTCCGATAGCAGAGATGTGATATCTCAATGCTTATACCAAACCTGAGACCCTTCCTGTGGCATGAGATGTCATATACAACTCCTTCCCATTCCAATCCTGTAACCCTTCCTATAGCATGAGATGTGATATCCAACTCCTTCCCATTCCAATCCTGAGACCCTTCCTATAGCATGAGATTTGATATCTCAATGCTTCTAACACCAAACCTGAGATCCTTCCGATAGCATGAGATGTGATATCTCAATGCTTCTAATACCAAACCTGAGATCATTCCTATAACACGAGATGTAATATCCAAATCCTTCCCCTTCCAAACCTGAGACCCTCCCTTTAGCATGAGATGTGATATCCAACTCCTTCCCATTCCAATCCTGAGACCCTTCCTATAGCATGAGATGTGATGTCTCAATGCTTCTAATACCAAACCTGAGATACTTCCTATACATGAGATGTGATATCCAACTCCTTCCCATTCCAATCCTGAGACACTTCCTATAGCATGAGAAGTGATATCTCAATGCTTATACCAAACCTGAGACCCTTCCTACGGCATGAGATGTCATATACAACTCCTTCCCATTCCAATCCTGAGACCCTTCCTATAGCATGAGATGTGATATCTCAATGCGTATACCAAACCTGAGACCCTTCCTATAGCATGAGATGTGATATCCAACTCCTTCCCATTCCAATCCTGAGACCCTTCCTATAGCATGAGATGTGATGTCTCAATCCTTCTAATACCAAACCTGAGATCTTTCCTATAACATGAGATGTGATATCCAACTCCTTCCATTCCAATCTTGAGACCCGTTATATAGCTTGAGATGTGAGGTCTCAATGCTTCTAATACCAAACCTGAGATACTTCCTATAACATGAGATGTGATATCCAACTCCTTCCCATTCCAATCCTGAGACACTTCCTATAGCATGGGAAGTGATATCTCAATGCTTATACCAAACCTGAGACCCTTCCTACGGCATGAGATGTCATATACAACTCCTTCCCATTCCAATCCTGAGACCCTTCCTATAGCATGAGATGTGATATCTCAATGCGTATACCAAACCTGAGACCCTTCCTATAGCATGAGATGTGATATCCAACTACTTCCCATTCCAATCCTGAGACCCTTCCTATAGCATGAGATGTGATATCCAACTCCTTCCCTTTCCAAACCTGAGAGCCTATCTATAGCATGAGATGTGATTCCAAATCCTTCCCCTTCCAAACCTGAGACCCTCCCTTTAGCATGAGATGTGATATCCAACTCCTTCCCATTCCATTCCTGAGACCCTTCTGATAGCATGAGATGTGATATCTCAATGCCTCTAATACCAAACCTGAGATCCTACCTCTAACATGAAATGTGATATCCAACTCTTTCCCCTTCCAAACCTGAGAGACTTCCTATAGCATGAGATGTGATATCCAAGTCCTTCCCATTCCAATCCTGAGACCCTTCCTATAGCTTGAGATGTGATATCCAACTCCTTCCCATTCCAATTCTGAGACCCTTCCTATACCATGAGACTTGATATCTCAATGCTTCTAATACCAAACCTGAGACCAGTCCTATAACATGAGATTGGATATCCAACTCCTTCCCCTTCCAAACCTGAGACCCTTCCTATAGCATGAGATGTGATATCCAACTCCTTCCCATTCCAATCCTGAGACCCTTCCTATAGCATGAGATGTGATATCTCAATGCTTATACCAAACCTGAGACCCTTCCTATAGCATGAGATGTGATATTCAACTCCTTCCCATTCCAATCTTGAGACCCTTCCTATAGCATGAGATGTGATGTCTCAATGCTTATACCAAACCTGAGACTCTTCCTATAACATGAGATGTGATATCCAACTCCTTCCCTTTCCAAACCTGAGAGCCTACCTATAGCATGAGATGTGATATCCAAGTCCTTCCCATTCCAATCCTTAGACCCTTCCTACAGCATGCAATATGATATCTCAATGATTCTAATAACAAACCTGAGACCCGTCCTATAACATGAGATGGGATATCCAACTCCTTCCCATTCCAATCCTGAGACACTTCCGATAGCAGAGATGTGATATCTCAATGCTTATACCAATCCTGAGACCCTTCCTATAACATGAGATGTGATATCCAACTCCTTCCCGTTCCAAGCCTGGGACCCTTCCTATAGCATATGTGATATCCAACTCCTTCCCATTCCAAACATGAGACCCTTCCTATAGCAAGAATGTAATATCCAACTCCTTCCCATTCCAATCCTGAGCCACTTCCGATAGCAGAGATGTGGTATCTCAATGCTTCTAATACCAAACCTGAGATCCTTCCTATGACATGAGATGTGATATCCAATTCCTCCCCATTAAAAACCTGAGACCCTTTCTATAGCATGAGATGTGATATCCAACTACTTCCCATTCCAATCCTGAGACCCTTCCTATAGCATGAGATGTGATATCTCAATGCTTATACCAAACCTGAGATCCTTCCTATAGCTTGAGATGTGATATCCAACTCCTTCCCATTCCAATCCTGAGACCCTTCCGATAGCATGAGATGTGATATCCCAAATGCTTCTACCAAACCTGAGACCCATACTATGGCATGAGATGTGATATCAAACTCCTTCCCATTCCAATCCTGAGACCCTTCCTATAGCTTGAGATGTGATATCCAACTCCTTCCCATTCCAATTCTGAGTCCCTTCCTATACCATGAGACTTGATATCTCAATGTTTCTAATACCAAACCTGAGACCCGTCCTATAACATGAGATGTGATATCCAAATCCTTCCCCTTCCAAACCTTAGACCCTTCCTTTATCATGAGATGTGATATCCAACTCCTTCCCATTCCAATCCTGAGACCCTTCCGATATCATGAGATGTGTTATCTCAATGCTTCTAATATCAAACTTGAGACCCTCCCTATAGCATGAGATGTGACATCCAAGTCCTCCCCATTCCAATCCTGAGACCCTTCCTATAGCATGAGATGTGATATCTCAATGCTTCTAATACCAAACCTGAGACCCTTCCTATAACATGAGATGGGATATCCAACTCCTTCCCATTCCAATCCTGAGACCCTTCCGATAGCAGAGATGTGATATCTCAATGCTTATACCAAACCTGAGACCCTTCCTATGGCCTGAGATGTCATATACAACTCCTTCCCATTCCAATCCTGAGACCCTTCCTATAGCATGAGATGTGATGTCTCAATGCTTCTAATACCAAACCTGAGACCCTTCCTATAGCATGAGATGTGATATCTCAATGCGTATACCAAACCTGAGACCCTTCCTATAGCATGAGATGTGATATCCAACTCCTTCCCATTCCAATCCTGAGACCCTTCCTATAGCATGAGATGTGATGTCTCAATCCTTCTAATACCAAACCTGAGATCTTTCCTATAACATGAGATGTGATATCCAACTCCTTCCATTCAAATCCTGAGACCCGTTCTATAGCATGAGATGTGATATCTCAATGCTTATACCAAACCTGAGACCCTTCCTATAGCATGAGATGTGATATCCAACTACTTCCCATTCCAATCCTGAGACCCTTCCTATAGCATGAGATGTGATATCCAACTCCTTCCCTTTCCAAACCTGAGAGCCTATCTATAGCATGAGATGTGATATCCAAATCCTTCCCCTTCCAAACCTGAGACCCTCCCTTTAGCATGAGATGTGATATCCAACTCCTTCCCATTCCATTCCTGAGACCCTTCTGATAGCATGAGATGTGATATCTCAATGCCTCTAATACCAAACCTGAGATCCTACCTCTAACATGAAATGTGATATCCAACTCTTTCCCCTTCCAAACCTGAGACCCTCCCTTTAGCATGAGATGTGATATCCAAGTCCTTCCCATTCCAATCCTGAGACCCTTCCTATAGCTTGAGATGTGATATCCAACTCCTTCCCATTCCAATTCTGAGACCCTTCCTATACCATGAGACTTGATATCTCAATGCTTCTAATACCAAACCTGAGACCAGTCCTATAACATGAGATTGGATATCCAACTCCTTCCCCTTCCAAACCTGATACCCTTCCAATAGCATGAGATGTGATATCCAACTCCTTCCCATTCCAATCCTGAGACCCTTCCTATAGCATGAGATGTGATATCTCAATGCTTATACCAAACCTGAGACCCTTCCTATAGCATGAGATGTGATATTCAACTCCTTCCCATTCCAATCTTGAGACCCTTCCTATAGCATGAGATGTGATCTCTCAATGCTTATACCAAACCTGAGACTCTTCCTATAACATGAGATGTGATATCCAACTCCTTCCCTTTCCAAACCTGAGAGCCTACCTATAGCATGAGATGTGATATCCAAGTCCTTCCCATTCCAATCCTTAGACCCTTCCTACAGCATGCAATATGATATCTCAATGATTCTAATAACAAACCTGAGACCCGTCCTATAACATGAGATGGGATATCCAACTCCTTCCCATTCCAATCCTGAGACACTTCCGATAGCAGAGATGTGATATCTCAATACTTACACCAAACCTGAGACCCTTCCTATAACATGAGATGTGATATCCAACTCCTTCCCGTTCCAAGCCTGGGACCCTTCCTATAGCATATGTGATATCCAACTCCTTCCCATTCCAAACATGAGACCCTTCCTATAGCAAGAATGTAATATCCAACTCCTTCCCATTCCAATCCTGAGCCACTTCCGATAGCAGAGATGTGGTATCTCAATGCTTCTAATACCAAACCTGAGATCCTTCCTATGACATGAGATGTGATATCCAATTCCTCCCCATTAAAAACCTGAGAACCTTTCTATAGCATGAGATGTGATATCCAACTACTTCCCATTCCAATCCTGAGACCCTTCCTATAGCATGAGATGTGATATCTCAATGCTTATACCAAACCTGAGACCCATACTATGGCATGAGATGTGATATCAAACTCCTTCCCATTCCAATCCTGAGACCCTTCCTATAGCTTGAGATGTGATATCCAACTCCTTCCCATTCCAATTCTGAGACCCTTCCTATACCATGAGACTTGATATCTCAATGTTTCTAATACCAAACCTGAGACCCGTCCTATAACATGAGATGTGATATCCAAATCCTTCACCTTCCAAACCTTAGACCCTTCCTTAATCATGAGATGTGATATCCAACTCCTTCCCATTCCAATCCTGAGACCCTTCCGATATCATGAGATTTGTTATCTCAATGCTTCTAATATCAAACTTGAGACCCTCCCTATAGCATGAGATGTGATATCCAAGTCCTCCCCATTCCAATCCTGAGACCCTTCCTATAGCATGAGATGTGATATCTCAATGCTCCTAATACCAAACCTGAGACCCTTCCTATAACATGAGATGGGATATCCAACTCCTTCCCATTCCAATCCTGAGACCCTTCCGATAGCAGAGATTTGATATCTCAATGCTTATACCAAACCTGAGACCCTTCCTATGGCCTGAGATGTCATATACAACTCCTTCCCATTCCAATCCTGAGACCCTTCCTATAGCATGAGATGTGATATCTCAATGCTTATACCAAATCTGAGACCCTTCCTATAGCATGAGATGTGATATCCAACTCCTTCCAATTCCAAACCTGAGACCCTTCCTATAGCATGAGATGTGATGTCTCAATGCTTCTAATACCAAACCTGAGATCCTTCCTATAACATGAGATGTGATATCCAACTCCTTCCCATTCCAATCCTGAGACCCTTATGATAGCATGAGATGTGATATCTCAATGCCTCTAATACCAAACCTGAGATCCTTCCGATAGCATGAGATGTGATATCTCAATGCTTCTAATACCAAACCTGAGATCATTCCTATAACATGAGATGTGATTTCCAAATCCTTCCCCTTCCAAACCTGAGACCCTCCCTTTAGCATGAAATGTGATATCCAACTCCTTCCCATTCCAATCCTGAGACCCTTCTGATAGCATGAGATGTGATATATCAATGACTCTAATACCAAACCTGAGATCCTACCTCTAACATGAAATGTGATATCCATCTCCTTCCCTTTCCAAACCTGAGACCCTGCCTATAGCATGAGATGTGATATCCAAGTCCTTCCCATTCCAATCCTGAGACCCTTCCTACAGCATGTGATATGATATCTCAATGCTTATACCAAACCTGAGACCCTTCCTATGGCATGAGATGTCACATACAACTCCTTCCCATTCCAATCCTGAGACCCTTCCTATAGCATGAGATGTGATATCTCAATGTTTATACCAAACCTGAGACCCTTCCTATAGCATGAGATGTGATATCCAACTTCTTCCCATTCCAATCCTGAGACCCTTCCTATAACATGAGATGTGATGTCTCAATGCTTCTTATACCAAACCTGAGATCTTTCGTATAACATGAGATGTGATATCCAACTCCTTCCCATTCCATACCTGAGATCCTTCCTTTAGCATGAGATGTGATATCCAACTCCTTCCCATTCCAATCCTGAGACCCTTCCTATAGCATATGTGATATCACAATGCTTCTAATACCAAACCTGAGATCCTTCTTATAACATGAGATGTGTATCCAACTCCTTCCCATTCCAAACCTGAGACCCTTCCTATAGCATGAGATGTGATATCTTAATGCTTCTAAAACCAAACCTGAGAACCATCCAATAACATATGTGAAATCCAAATCCTTCCCTTTCCAAACCTGACACCCTTCCGATAGCATGAGATGTGATATCTCAATGCTTCTAAAACCAAACATGAGAACCATCCTATAACATGAGATGTGAAATCCAAATCCTTCCCTTTCCAAACCTGAGACCCTTCCTATAGCTTGAGATGTGATATCAAACTCCTTCCCATTCCAATCCTGTGATAGCTTGAGATGTGATATCCAACTCCTTCCCATTCCAATCCTGAGACCCTTCCTATACCATGAGATGTGATATCTCAATGCTTCTAATACCAAACCTGAGACCCGTCCTAAAACATGAGATGTGAGATCCAAATCCTTCCCCTTCCAAACCTGAGACCCTTCCTATAGGTTGAGATGTGATATCAAACTCCTTCCCATTCCAATCCTGATAGCTTGAGATGTGATATCCAACTCCGTCCCATTCCAATCCTGAGACCATTCCGATAGCATGAAATGTGATATCTCAATGCTTCTAATATCAAAACTGAGACCCTCCCTATAGCATGAGATGTGATATCTAAGTCCTTCCCATTCCTATCCTGAGACCCTTCCGATAGAAGAGATGTGATATCTCAATGCTTATACCAAACCTGAGACCCTTCCTATGGCATGAGATGTGATATCCAACTCCTTCCCATTCCAATCCTGAGACCCTTCCAATAGCTTGAGATGTGATATCCAACTCCTTCCCATTCCAATTCTGAGACCCTTCCTATACCATGAGACTTGATATCTCAATGCTTCTAATACCAAACCTGAGACCCGTCCTATAACGTGAGATGTGATATCCAAATCCTTCCCCTTCCAAACCTTAGACCCTTTCTTTATCATGAGATGTGATTTCCAACTCCTTCCCATTCCAATCCTGACACCCTTCCGATAGCATGAGATGTGATATCTCAATGTTTCTAATAAAAAACCTGAGACCCTTCCTATAGCGAGAGATGTGATATCCAAATCCTTCCCATTCCAATCCTGAGACCCTTCCTATAGCATGAGATGTGACATCTCAAAGCTTCTAATACCAAACCTGGGACCCGTCCTATAACATGAGATATGATATCCAATTCCTTCCCCTTCCAAACCTGAGACCCTTCCTTTAGCATGAGATGTGATATCCAAATCCTTCCCATTCCAATCCTGAAACCCTTCCTATAGCATGAGATGTGATATCTCAATGTTTCTAATAAAAAACCTGAGACCCTTCCTATAGCGAGAGATGTGATATCCAAATCCTTCCCATTCCAATCCTGAGACCCTTCCTATAACATGAGATATGATATCCAACTCCTTCCCATTCCAACCTCAGAACCTTCCTATAGCATGAGAAGGGATATCCAACTCCTTCCCATTCCAATCCTGAAACCCTTCCTATAGCATGAGATGTGATATCTCAATGTTTCTAATAAAAAACCTGAGACCCTTCCTATAGCAAGAGATGTGACATCCAAATCCTTCCCATTCCAATCCTGAGATCCTTCCTAATGGATGAGATGTGATATCCAACTCCTTCCCATTCCAATCCTGAGACCCTTCCTATACCATGAGATGTGATATCTCAATGCTTCTACCAAAACTGAGACCCTTCCTTTTGCATGAGATGTGATATCCAACTCCTTCCCATTCCAATCCTGAGACCCTTCCTATAGCATGAGATGTGATATCTCAATGCCTCTAATACCAAACCTGAGATTCTTCCTATAACATGAGATGTGATATCTCAATGCTTCTAATACCAAACCTGAGACCCTCCCTTTAGCATGAGATGTGATATCCGACTCCTTCCCATTCCAATCCTGAGACCCTTCTGATAGCATGAGATGTGATATCTCAATGCCTATAATACCAAACCTGAGATCCTTCCGATAGCATGAGATATGATATCTCAATGCTTCTAATACCAAACCTGAGACCCTTCCTATAACATGAGATGTGATATCCAAATCCTTCCCCTTCCAAACCTGAGACCCTCCCTTTAGCATGAGATGTGGTATCTTAATGCTTCTAAAACCAAACCTGAGAACCATCCAATAACATATGTGAAATCCAAATCCTTCCCTTTCCAAACCTGACACCCTTCCGATAGCATGAGATGTGATATCTCAATGCTTCTAAAACCAAACATGAGAACCATCCTATAACATGAGATGTGAAATCCAAATCCTTCCCTTTCCAAACCTGAGACCCTTCCTATAGCTTGAGATGTGATATCAAACTCCTTCCCATTCCAATCCTGTGATAGCTTGAGATGTGATATCCAACTCCTTCCCATTCCAATCCTGAGACCCTTCCTATACCATGAGATGTGATATCTCAATGCTTCTAATACCAAACCTGAGACCCGTCCTAAAACATGAGATGTGAGATCCAAATCCTTCCCCTTCCAAACCTGAGACCCTTCCTATAGGTTGAGATGTGATATCAAACTCCTTCCCATTCCAATCCTGATAGCTTGAGATGTGATATCCAACTCCGTCCCATTCCAATCCTGAGACCATTCCGATAGCATGAAATGTGATATCTCAATGCTTCTAATATCAAAACTGAGACCCTCCCTATAGCATGAGATGTGATATCTAAGTCCTTCCCATTCCTATCCTGAGACCCTTCCGATAGAAGAGATGTGATATCTCAATGCTTATACCAAACCTGAGACCCTTCCTATGGCATGAGATGTGATATCCAACTCCTTCCCATTCCAATCCTGAGACCCTTCCTATAGCATGAGATGTGATATCTCAATGCTTCTATCAAACCTGAGTCCCTTCCTTTAGCATGAGATGTGATATCCAACTCCTTCCCATTCCAATCCTGAGACCCTTCCTATAGCATGAGATGTGACATCTCAAAGCTTCTAATACCAAACCTGGGACCCGTCCTATAACATGAGATATGATATCCAATTCCTTCCCCTTCCAAACCTGAGACCCTTCCTTTAGCATGAGATGTGATATCCAACTCCTTCCCATTCCAATCCTGAGACCCTTCCTATAGCATGAGATGTGACATCTCAAAGCTTCTAATACCAAACCTGGGACCCGTCCTATAACATGAGATATGATATCCAATTCCTTCCCCTTCCAAACCTGAAACCCTTCCTATAGCATGAGATGTGATATCTCAATGTTTCTAATAAAAAACCTGAGACCCTTCCTATAGCGAGAGATGTGATATCCAAATCCTTCCCATTCCAATCCTGAGACCCTTCCTATAACATGAGATATGATATCCAACTCCTTCCCATTCCAACCTCAGAACCTTCCTATAGCATGAGAAGGGATATCCAACTCCTTCCTATTCCAATCCTGAAACCCTTCCTATAGCATGAGATGTGATATCTCAATGTTTCTAATAAAAAACCTGAGACCCTTCCTATAGCAAGAGATGTGACATCCAAATCCTTCCCATTCCAATCCTGAGATCCTTCCTAATGGATGAGATGTGATATCCAACTCCTTCCCATTCCAATCCTGAGACCCTTCCTATACCATGAGATGTGATATCTCAATGCTTCTACCAAAACTGAGACCCTTCCTTTTGCATGAGATGTGATATCCAACTCCTTCCCATTCCAATCCTGAGACCCTTCCTATAGCATGAGATGTGATATCTCAATGCCTCTAATACCAAACCTGAGATTCTTCCTATAACATGAGATGTGATATCTCAATGCTTCTAATACCAAACCTGAGACCCTCCCTTTAGCATGAGATGTGATATCCGACTCCTTCCCATTCCAATCCTGAGACCCTTCTGATAGCATGAGATGTGATATCTCAATGCCTATAATACCAAACCTGAGATCCTTCCGATAGCATGAGATATGATATCTCAATGCTTCTAATACCAAACCTGAGACCCTTCCTATAACATGAGATGTGATATCCAAATCCTTCCCCTTCCAAACCTGAGACCCTCCCTTTAGCATGAGATGTGGTATCCAACTCCTTCCGATTCCAATCTTGAGACCCTTCCTATAGCATGAGATGTGATATCTCAATGCTTCTAATAGCAAACCTGAGATCCTTCCTATAACATGAGATGTGATATCCAACTCCTTCCCATTCCAAACCTGAGACCCTTCCGATAGCATGAGATGTGATATCAAACACCTTCCCATTCCAATCCTGAGATAGCTTGAGATGTGATATCCAACTCCTTCCCATTCCAATTCTGAGACCCTTCCTATGGCATGAGATGTCATATCTCAATGCTTCTAATACCAAACCTGAGACCCGTCCTAAAACATGAGATGTGAGATCCAAATCCTTCCCCTTCCAAACCTGAGACCTTTCCTTTAGCATATGTGATATCCAACTACTTCCCATTCCAATCCTGAGACCCTTCCGATAGCATGAGATGTGATATCCAACTCCTTCCAATTCCAATACTGAGACCCTTGCAATAGCATATGTGATATCACAATGCTTCTAATATCAAACCTGAGAACCTCCCTATAGCATGAGATGTGGTATCCAACTCCTTCCAATTCCAATACTGAGACCCTTCCAATAGCATATGTGATATCTCAATGCTTCTAATATCAAAACTGAGACCCTCCCTATAGCATGAGATGTGATATCTAAGTCCTTCCCATTCCTATCCTGAGACTCTTCCGATAGAAGAGATGTGATATCTCAATGCTTATACCAAACCTGAGACCCTTCCTATGGCATGAGATGTGTTATCCAACTCCTTCCCATTCCAATCCTGAGACTCTTCCTATAGCATGAGATGTGATATCTCAATGCTTCTAATACCAAACCTGAGATCTTTCCTATAACATGAGATGTGATATCCAACTCCTTCCCATTCCAAACCTGAGATCCTTCCTTTAGCATGAGATGTGATATCCAACTCCTTCCCATTCCAATCCTGAGACCCTTCCTATAGCATATGTGATATCACAATGCTTCTAATACCAAACCTGAGATCCTTCCTATAACATGAGATGTGTATCCAACTCCTTCCCATTCCAAACCTGAGACCCTTCCTATAGCATGAGATGTGATATCTTAATGCTTCTAAAACCAAACCTGAGAACCATCCAATAACATATGTGAAATCCAAATCCTTCCCTTTCCAAACCTGAGACCCTTCCGATAGCATGAGATGTGATATCTCAATGCTTCTAAAACCAAACATGAGAACCATCCTATAACATGAGATGTGAAATCCAAATCCTTCCCTTTCCAAACCTGAGACCCTTCCTATAGCTTGAGATGTGATATCAAACTCCTTCCCATTCCAATCCTGTGATAGCTTGAGATGTGATATCCAACTCCTTCCCATTCCAATCCTGAGACCCTTCCTATACCATGAGATGTGATATCTCAATGCTTCTAATACCAAACCTGAGACCCGTCCTAAAACATGAGATGTGAGATCCAAATCCTTCCCCTTCCAAACCTGAGACCCTTCCTATAGCTTGAGATGTGATATCAAACTCCTTCCCATTCCAATCCTGATAGCTTGAGATGTGATATCCAACTCCGTCCCATTCCAATCCTGAGACCCTTCTGATAGCATGAAATGTGATATCTCAATGCTTCTAATATCAAATCTGAGACCCTCCCTATAGCATGAGATGTGATATCTAAGTCCTTCTCATTCCTATCCTGAGACCCTTCCGATAGAAGAGATGTGATATCTCAATGCTTATACCAAACCTGAGACCCTTCCTATGGCATGAGATGTGATATCCAACTCCTTCCCATTCCAATCCTGAGACGCTTCCTATAGCATGAGATGTGACATCTCAAAGCTTCTAATACCAAACCTGGGACCCGTCCTATAACATGAGATATGATATCCAATTCCTTCCCCTTCCAAACCTGAGACCCTTCCTTTAGCATGAGATGTGATATCCAAATCCTTCCAATTCCAATCCTGAAACCCTTCCTATAGCATGAGATGTGATATCTCAATGTTTCTAATAAAAAACCTGAGACCCTTCCTATAGCAAGAGATGTGATATCCAAATCCTTCCCATTCCAATCCTGAGACCCTTCCTATAACATGAGATATGATATCCAACTCCTTCCCATTCCAACCTCAGACCCTTCCTAAAGCATGAGAAGGGATATCCAACTCCTTCCCATTCCAATCCTGAAACCCTTCCTATAGCATGAGATGTGATATCTCAATGTTTCTAATAAAAAACCTGAGACCCTTCCTATAGCAAGAGATGTGACATCCAAATCCTTCCCATTCCAATCCTGAGATCCTTCCTATTGGATGAGATGTGATATCCAACTCCTTCCCATTCCAATCCTGAGACCCTTCCTATACCATGAGATGTGATATCTCAATGCTTCTAATACCAAACCTGAGACCCTCCCTTTAGCATGAGATGTGATATCCGACTCCTTCCCATTCCAATCCTGAGACCCTTCTGATAGCATGAGATGTGATATCTCAATGCCTCTAATACCAAACCTGAGATTCTTCCTATAACATGAGATGTGATATCTCAATGCTTCTAATACCAAACCTGAGACCCTCCCTTTAGCATGAGATGTGATATCCGACTGCTTCCCATTCCAATCCTGAGACCCTTCTGATAGCATGAGATGTGATATCTCAATGCCTATAATACCAAACCTGAGATCCTTCCGATAGCATGAGATATGATATCTCAATGCTTCTAATACCAAACCTGAGACCCTTCCTATAACATGAGATGTGATATCCAAATCCTTCCCCTTCCAAACCTGAGACCCTCCCTTTAGCATGTGATGTGGTATCCAACTCCTTCCGATTCCAATCTTGAGACCCTTCCTATAGCATGAGATGTGATATCAAACTCCTTCCCATTCCAATCCTGAGATAGCTTGAGATGTGATATCCAACTCCTTCCCATTCCAATTCTGAGACCCTTCCTATGGCATGAGATGTGATATCCAACTCCTTCCCATTCCAATTCTGAGACCCGTCCTAAAACATGAGATGTGAGATCCAAATCCTTCCCCTTCCAAACCTGAGACCTTTCCTTTAGCATATGTGATATCCAACTACTTCCCATTCCAATCCTGAGACCCTTCCGATAGCATGAGATGTGATATCCAACTCCTTCCAATTCCAATACTGAGACCCTTCCAATAGCATATGTGATATCTCAATGCTTCTAATATCAAACCTGAGAACCTCCCTATAGCATGAGATGTGGTATCCAACTCCTTCCAATTCCAATACTGAGACCCTTCCAATAGCATATGTGATATCTCAATGCTTCTAATATCAAAACTGAGACCCTCCCTATAGCATGAGATGTGATATCTAAGTCCTTCCCATTCCTATCCTGAGACCCTTCCGATAGAAGAGATGTGATATCTCAATGCTTATACCAAACCTGAGACCCTTCCTATGGCATGAGATGTGATATCCAACTCCTTCCCATTCCAATCCTGAGACCCTTCCTATAGCATGAGATGTGACATCTCAAAGCTTCTAATACCAAACCTGAGACCCGTCCTATAACATGAGATATGATATCCAATTCCTTCCCATTCCAAACCTGAGACCCTTCCGATAGCATGAGATGTGATATCAAACTCCTTCCCATTCCAATCCTGAGATAGCTTGAGATTTGATATCCAACTCCTTCCCATTCCAATTCTGAGACCCTTCCTATGGCATGAGATGTCATATCTCAATGCTTCTAATACCAAACCTGAGACCCGTCCTAAAACATGAGATGTGAGATCCAAATCCTTCCCCTTCCAAACCTGAGACCTTTCCTTTAGCATATGTGATATCCAACTACTTCCCATTCCAATCCTGAGACCCTTCCGATAGCATGAGATGTGATATCCAACTCCTTCCAATTCCAATACTGAGACCCTTCCAATAGCATATGTGATATCTCAATGCTTCTAATATCAAACCTGAGAACCTCCCTATAGCATGAGATGGAATATCCAACTCCTTCCAATTCCAATACTGAGACCCTTCCAATAGCATATGTGATATCTCAATGCTTCTAATATCAAAACTGAGACCCTCCCTATAGCATGAGATGTGATATCTAAGTCCTTCCCATTCCTATCCTGAGACCCTTCCGATAGAAGAGATGTGATATCTCAATGCTTATACCAAACCTGAGACCCTTCCTATAGCATGAGATGTGATATCCAACTCCTTCCCATTCCAATCCTGAGACCCTTCCTATAGCATGGGATGTGATATCTCAATGCTTCTATCAAACCTGAGTCCCTTCCTTTAGCATGTGATGTGATATCCAACTCCTTCCCATTCCAATCCTGAGACCCTTCCTATAGCATGAGATGTGACATCTCAAAGCTTCTAATACCAAACCTGAGACCCGTCCTATAACATGAGATATGATATCCAATTCCTTCCCCTTCCAAACCTGAGACCCTTCCTATAACATGAGATGTGATATCCAACTCCTTCCCATTCCAATCCTGAGACCCTTCCTATAGCATGAGATGTGATATCTCAATGCTTCTAATACCAAACCTGAGATCCTTCCTATAACATGAGATGTGATATCCAAATCCTTCCCCTTCCAAACCTGAGACCTTCCCTTTGGCATGAGATGTGATATCCAACTCGTTCCTATTCCAATCCTGAGACCCTTCTGATAGCATGAGATGTGATATCTCAATACCTCTAATACCAAACCTGAGATCCTACCTCTAACATGAAATGTGATATCCAACTCCTTCCCTTTCCAAACCTGAGAGCCTTCCTATAGCATGAGATGTGATATCCAAGTCCTTCTCATTCCAATCCGGAGACCCTTCCTATAACATGAGATGTGATATCTAACTCCTTCCGATTCCAACCTGAGACCCTTCCTATAGCATGAGATGGGATATCCAACTCCTTCCAGATCCAATCCTGATACCCTTCCGATAGCATGAGATGTGATATCCCAATGCTTCTACCAAACCTGAGGCACATACTATGACATGAGATCTGATATCAAACTCCTTCCCATTCCAATCTTGAGACCCTTCCTATAGCTTGAGATGTGATATCCAACTCCTTCCCTTTCCAATTCTGAGACCCTTCCTATACCATGAGACTTGATATCTCAATGCTTCTACCAAACCTGAGACCCATACTATGGCATGAGATGTGATATCAAACTCCTTCCCATTCCAATCCTGAGACCCTTCCTATAACATGAGATGTGATATCCAAATCCTTCCCCTTCCAAACCTTAGAGCCTTATTTTATCATGAGATGTGATATCCAACTCCTTCCCATTCCAATCCTGAGACCCTTCCGATATCATGAGATTTGTTATCTCAATGCTTCTAATATCAAACTTGACACCCTCCCTATAGCATGAGATGTGATATCCAAGTCCTTCCCATTCCAATCCTGAGACCCTTCCTATAGCATGAGATGTGATATCTCAATGCTTCTTATACCAAACCTGAGACCCTTCCTATAACATGAGATGGGATATCCAACTCCTTCCCATTCCAATCCTGAGACCCTTCCGATAGCAGAGATGTGATATCTCAATGCTTATACCAAACCTGAGACCCTTCCAATAGCATGAGATGTGATGTCTCAATGCTTCTAATACAAAACCTGAGGCCCTTCCTATAGCAAGTGATGTGATATCCAACTCCTTCCCATTCCAATCCTGAGACCCTTCCGATAGCAGAGATGTGATATCTCAATGCTTATACCAAACCTGAGACCCTTCCAATGGCATGAGATGTCATATACAACTCCTTCCCATTCCGATCCTGAGACCCTTCCGATAGCAGAGATGTGATATCTCAATGCTTATACCAAACCTGAGACCCTTCCAATGGCATGAGATGTCATATACAACTCCTTCCCATTCCGATCCTGAGACCCTTCCTATAGCATGAGATGTGATATCTCAATGCTTATACCAAACCTGAGACCCTTCCTACAGCATGAGATGTGATATCCAACTCCTTCCCATTCCAATCCTGAGAGCCTTCCTATAACATGAGATGTGATGTCTCAATGCTTCTAATACCAAACCTGAGATCCTTTCTATGGCATGAGATGTCATATAAAACCCCTTCCCATTCCAATCCTGAGACCCTTCCTATAACACGAGATGTGATATCCAAATCCTTCCCCTTCCAAACCTGAGACCCTCCCTTTAGCATGAGATGTGATATCCAACTCCTTCCCATTCCAATCCTGAGAACCTTCTGATAGCATGAGATGTGATATCTCAATGCCTCTTACCAAACTAGAGATCCTACCTCTAACATGAAATGTGATATCCAACTCCTTCCCCTTCCAAACCTGAGAGCCTTCCTATAGCATGAGATGTGATATCGAAGTATTTCCCATTCCAATCCTGAGACCCTTCCTATAACATGAGATGTGATATCCAACTCCTTCCCATTCCAACCTGAGACCCTTCCTATTGCATGAGATGGGATATCCAACTACTTCCAAATCCAATCCTGATACCCTTCCAATAGCATGAGATGTGATATCTCAATCCCTCTAATACCAAACCTGAGATCCTTCCGATAGCATGAGATGTGATATCTCAATGCTTCTAATACCAAACCTGAGATCCTTCCTATAACATGAGATGTGATATCAAAATCCTTCCCCTTCCAAACCTGAGACCCTCCCTTTAGCATGAGATGTGATATCCAACTCCTTCCCATTCCAATCCCGAGACCCTTCTGATAGCATGAGATGTGATATTCAATGCCTCTAATACCAAACCTGAGATCCTACCTCTAACATGAAATGTGATATCCAACTCCTTCCCTTTCCAAACGTGAGAGCCTCCCTATAGCATGAGATGTGATATTCACGTCCTTCCCATTCCAATCCTGAGACCCTTCCTATAGCATGAGATGTGATATCTCAATGCTTCTAATACCAAACCTGAGACCCTTCCTATAACATAAGATGGGATATCCAACTCATTCCCATTCCAATCCTGAGACCCTTCCGATAGCAGAGATGTGATATCTCAATGCTTATACCAAACCTGAGACCCTTCCTATAGCATGAGATGCGATATCCAACTCCTTCCCATTCCAATCCTGAGACCCTTCCTATAACATGAGATGTGATGTCTCAATGCTTCAAATACCAAACCTGAGATCCTTCCTATGGCATGAGATGTCATATAAAACTCCTTCCCATTCCATTCCTGAGACCCTTCCTATAGCATGAGATGTGATATCCAACTCCTTCCCATTCCAATCCTGAGACCCTTCCTATAGCATGAGATGTGATATCTCAATGCTTCTAATACCAAACCTGAGATCCTTCCTCTAACATGAAATGTGATATCCAACTACTTCCCTTTCCAATCCTGAGACCCTCCCTTTAGCATGAGATGTGATATCCAACTCCTTCCCATTCCAATACTGAGATCCTTCCGATAGCATGAGATGTGATATCTCAATGCCTCTAATACCAAACCTGAGATCCTACCTCTAACATGAAATGTGATATCCAACTCCTTCCCCTTCCAAACCTGATAGCCTTCCTATAGCATGAGATGTGATATCCAAGTCCTTCCCATTCCAATCCTGAGACCCTTCCTATAACATGAGATGTGATATCCAACTCCTTCCCATTCCAACCTGAGACCCTTCCTATAGCATGAGATGGGATATCCAACTCCTTCCAAATCCAATCCTGATACCCTTCCGATAGCATGAGATGTGATATCCCAATGCTTCTACCAAACCTGAGACCCATACTATGGCATGAGATGTGATATCAAACTCCTTCCCATTCCAATCCTGAGACCCTTCCGATAGCATGGGATGTGATATCCCAATGCTTCTACCAAACCTGAGACCCTTCCTATAGCATGAGATGTGATATCTCAATGTTTCTAATAAAAAACCTGAGACCCTTCCTATAGCAAGAGATGTGATATCCAAATCCTTACCATTCCAATACTGAGACCCTTCCTATAACATGAGATGTGATATCCAACTCCTTCCCATTCCAACCTGAGACCCTTCATATAGCATGAGAAGGGATATCCAACTCCTTCCCATTCCAATCCTGAAACCATTCCTATAGAATGAGATGTGATATCTCAATGTTTCTAAAAACCTGAGACCCTTCCTATAGCAAGAGATGTGACATCCAAACCCTTCCCATTCCAATCCTGAGATCCTTCCTATTGGATGAGATGTGATATCCAACTCCTTCCCATTCCAATCCTGAGACCCTTCCTGTACCATGAGATGTGATATCTCAATGCTTCTACCAAAACTGAGACCCTTCCTTTAGCATGAGATGTGATATCCAACTCCTTCCCATTCCAATCCTGAGAGCCTTCCTATAGCATGAGATGTGATATCTCAATGCTTCTAATACCAAACCTGAGACCCTCCCTTTAGCATGAGATGTGATATCCGACTCCTTCCCATTCCAATCCTGAGACCCTTCTGATAGCATGAGATGTGATATCTCAATGCCTCTAATACCAAACCTGAGATTCTTCCTATAACATGAGATGTGATATCTAAATGCTTCTAATACCAAACCTGAGACCCTCCCTTTAGCATGAGATGTGATATCCGAGTTCTTCCCATTCCAATCCTGAGACCCTTCTGATAGCATGAGATGTGATATCTCAATGCCTCTAATACCAAACCTGAGATCCTTCCGATAGCATGAGATGTGATATCTCAATGCTTCTAATACCAAACCTGAGATCCTTCCTATAACATGAGATGTGATATCCAAATCCTTCCCCTTCCAAACCTGAGACCCTCCCTTTAGCATGAGATGTGATATCCAACTCCTTCCCATTCCAATCCTGAGACCCTTCTGATAGCAGAGATGTGATATCTCAATGCTTATACCAAACCTGAGACCCTTCCTATGGCATGAGATGTCAAATACAACTCCTTCCGATTCCAATGCTGAGACCCTTCCTATAGCATGAGATAGGATATCTCAATGCTTATACCAAACCTGAGACCCTTCCTATAGCATGAGATGTGGTATCCAACTCCTTCCGATTCCAATCCTGAGACCCTTCCTATAGCATGAGATCTGATATCTCAATGCTTCTAATACCAAACCTGAGATCCTTCCTATAACATGAGATGTGATATCCAACTCCTTCCCATTCCAAACCTGAGATCCTTCCGATAGCATGAGATGTGATATCAAACTCCTTCCCATTCCAATCCTGAGATAGCTTGAGATGTGATATCCAACTCCTTCCCATTCCAATCCTCAGACCCTTCCTATACCATGAGATGTGATATCTCAATGCTTTTAATACCAAACCTGACACCCGTCCTAAAACATGAGATGTGAGATCCAAATCCTTCCCCTTCCAAACCTGAGATCTTTCCTTTAGCATGAGATGTGATATCCAACTCCTTCCCATTCCAATCCTGAGACCCTTCCTATAGCATGATATGTGATATCACAATGCTTCTAATACCAAACCTGAGATCCTTCCTATGACATGAGATGTGTATCCAACTCCTTCCCATTAAAAACCTGAGACCCTTCCTATAGCATGAGATGTGATATCTTAATGCTTCTAAAACCAAACCTGAGAACCATCCAATAACATATGTGAAATCCAAATCCTTCCCTTTCCAAACCTGAGACCCTTCAGATAGCATGAGATGTGATATCAAACTCCTTCCCATTCCAATCCTGAGATAGCTTGAGATGTGATATCCAACTCCTTCCCATTCCAATCCTGAGACCCTTCCGATAGCATGAGATGTGATATCTCAATGCTTCTAATACCAAACCTGAGACCCGTCATAAAACATGAGATGTGATATCAAACTCCTTCCCATTCCAATCCTGAGATAGCTTGAGATGTGATATCCAACTCCTTCCCCTTCCAAACCTGAGACCCTTCCTATAGCTTGAGATGTGATATCAAACTCCTTCCCATTCCAATCCTGAGATAGCTTGAGATGTGATATCCAACTCCTTCCCATTCCAATCCTGAGACCCTTCCGATAGCATGAAATGTGATATCTCAATGCTTCTAATATCAAAACTGAGACCCTCCCTATAGCATGAGATGTGATATCTAAGTCCTTCCCATTCCTATCCTGAGACCCTTCCGATAGCAGAGATGTGATATCTCAATGCTTATACCAAAGCTGAGACCCTTCCTATGGAATGAGATGTGATATCCAACTCCTTCCCATTCCAATCCTGAGTCCCTTCCTTTAGCATGAGATGTGATATCCAACTTCTTACCATTCCAATCCTGAGACCCTTCCTATAGCATGAGATGTGATATCTCAAAGCTTCTAATACCAAACCTGGGACCCGTCCTATAACATGAGATATGATATCCAAATCCTTCCCCTTCCAAACCTGAGACCCTTCCTATAGCATGAGATGTGATATCTCAATGCTTATACCAAACCTGAGACCCTTCCTATAGCATGAGATGTGATATCCAACTCCTTCCCATTCCAATCCTGAGACCCTTCCTATACCATGAGACTTGATATCTCAATGCTTCTAATACCAAACCTGAGACCGGTCCTATAACATGAGATGTGATACCGAAATCCTTCCCCTTCCAAACCTGAGACCCTTCCTATAGCATGAGATGGGATATCTCAATGTTTATTCCAAACCTGAGACCCTTCCTATAGCATGAGATGTGATATCCAACTCCTTCCCATTCCAATCCTGAGACCCTTCCTATAGCTTGAGATGTGATATCCAACTCCTTCCCATTCCAATCCTGAGACCCTTCCTATAGCTTGAGATGTGATATCCAACTCCTTCCCATTCCAATCCTGAGACCCTTCCTATAGCATGAGATGTGATATCTCAATGCTTCTAATACCAAACCTGAGATCCTTCCTATAACATGAGATGTGATATCCAAATCCTTCCACTTCCAAACCTGAGACCCTCCCTTTAGCATGAGATGTGATATCCGACTGCTTCCCATTCCAATCCTGAGACCCTTCTGATAGCATGAGATGTGATATCTCAATGCCTCTAATACCAAACCTGAGATCCTTCCGATAGCATGAGATGTGATATCTCAATGCTTCTAATACCAAACCTGAGATCCTTCCTATAACATGAGATGTGATATCCAAATCCTTCCCCTTCCAAACCTGAGACCCTCCCTTTAGCATGAGATGTGATATCCAACTCCTTCCCATTCCGATCCTGAGATCCTTCTGATAGCATGAGATGTGATATCTCAATGCCTCTAATACCAAACCTGAGATCCTACCTCTAACATGAAATGTGATATCCAACTCCTTCCCCTTCCAAACCTGAGAGCCTTCCTATAGCATGAGATGTGATATCCAAGTCCTTCCCATTCCAATCCTGAGACCCTTCCTATAACATGAGATGTGATATCCAACTCCTTCCCATTCCAAACTGAGACCCTTCCTATAGCATGAGATGGGATATCCAACTCCTTCCAAATCCAATCATGATACCCTTCCGATAGCATGAGATGTGATATCCCAATGCTTCTACAAAACCTGAGACCCATACATGTCATGAGATGTGATAACAAACTCCTTCCCATTCCAATCCTGAGACCCTTCCTATAGCTTGAGATGTGATATCCAACTCCTTCCCATTCCAATTCTGAGACCCGTCCTATACCATGAGATGTGATATCTCAATGCTTCTAATACCAAACCTGAGACCCTTCCTATAACGAGATGGGATATCCAACTCCTTCCCATTCCAATCCTGAGACCCTTCTGATAGCAGAGATGTGATATCTCAATGCTTATACCAAACCTGAGACCCTTCCTATGGCATGAGATGTCATATACAACTCCTTCCGATTCCAAACCTGAGACCCTTCCTATAGCATGAGATGGGATATCTCAATGCTAAACACAAACCTGAGACCCTTCCTATAGCATGAGATGTGATATCCAACTCCTTCCCATTCCAATCCTGAGACCCTTCCTATAGCTTGAGATGTGATATCCAACTCCTTCCCATTCCAATCCTGAGACCCTTCCTATAGCATGAAATGTGATATCTCAATGCTTCTAATACCAAGCCTGAGATCCTTCCTATAACATGAGATGTGATATCCAAATACTTCCACTTCCAAACCTGAGACCCTCCCTTTAGCATGAGATGTGATATCCGACTCCTTCCCATTCCAATCCTAAGACCCTTCCTATAGCATGAGATGTGATATCTCAATGCTTATACCAAACCTGAGACCCTTCCTATAGCATGAGATGTGATAATCAACTTCTTCCCATTCCAATCCTGAGACCCTTCCTATAACATGAGATGTAATGTCTCAATGCTTCTAATACCAAACCTGAGATCTTTCCTATAACATGAGATGTGATATCCAACTCCTTCCCATTCCAATCCTGAGACCCTTCCTATAGCTTGAGATGTGATATCTCAATGCTTATACCAAACCTGAGACCCTTCCTATAGCTTGAGATGTGATATCCAACTCCTTCCCATTCCAATCCTGAGACCCTTCCTATAGCATGAGATGTGATATCTCAATGCCTCTAATACCAAACCTGAGATCCTTCCTCTAACATGAAATGTGATATCCAACTCCTTCCCCTATCAAACCTGAGAGCCTTCCCATAGCATGAGATATGATATCAGAGTCCTTCCCATTCCAATCCTGAGACCCTTCCTATAACATGAGATGTGATATCCAACTCCTTCCCATTCCAACCTGAGACCCTTCCTATAGCATGAGATGGGATATCCAACTCCTTCCAAATCCAATCCTGATACCCTTCCGATAGCATGAGATGTGATATCCCAATGCTTCTACCAAACCTGAGACCCATACTATGGCATGAGATGTGATATCAAACTCCTTCCCATTCCAATCCTGAGACCCTTCCTATAGCTTGAGATGTGATATCCAACTCCTTCCCATTCCAATCTTGAGACCCTTCCTATAGCATGAGATGTGATATCTCAATGCTTCTAATACCAAACCTGAGATCCTTCCTATAACATGAAATGTGATATCCAAATCCTTCCACTTCCAAATCTGAGACCCTCCCTTTAGCATGAGATGTGATATCCGACTCCTTCCCATTCCAATCCTGAGACCCTTCTAATAGCATGAGATGTGATATCTCAATGCCTCTAATACCAAACCTGAGATCCTTCCGATAGCATGAGATGTGATATCTCAATGCTTCTAATACCAAACCTGAGATCCTTCCTATAACATGAGATGTGATATCCAAATCCTTCCCCTTCCAAACCTGAGACCCTCCCTTTAGCATGAGATGTGATATCTCAATGCCTCTAATACCAAACCTGAGATCCTACCTCTAACATGAAATGTGATATCCAACTCCTTCCCCTTCAAAACCTGAGAGCCTTCCTATAGCATGCGATGTGGTATCCAAGTCCTTCCCATTCCAATCCTGAGACCCTTCCTATAACATCAGATGTGATATACAACTCCTTCCCATTCCAACCTGAGACCCTTCCTATAGCATGAGATGGGATATCCAACTCCTTCCAAATCCAATCCTGATACCCTTCCGATAGCATGAGATGTGATATCCCAATGCTTCTACAAAACCTGAGACCCATTCATGGCATGAGATTTGATATCAAACTCCTTCCCATTCCAATCCTGAGACACTTCCTATAGCATGAGATGTGATATCTCAATGCTTCTAATACCAAACCTGAGACTCTTCCTATAACATGAGATGGGATATCCAACTCCTTCCCATTCCAATCCTGAGACCCTTCCGATAGCAGAGATGTGATATCTCAATGCTTATACCCAACCTGAGACCCTTCCTATGGCATGAGATGTCATATACAACTCCTTCCCATTCCAATCCTGAGACCCTTCCTATAGCATGAGATGTGATATCTCAATGCTTATACCAAACCTGAGACCCTTCCTATAGCATGAGATGTGATATCCAACTCCTTCCCATTCCAATCCTGAGACCCTTCCCATAGCATGAGATGTGATGTCTCAATGCTTCTAATACCAAACCTGAGATCCTTCCTATAACATCAGATGTGATATCCAACTCCTTCCCATTCCAATCCTGAGACCCTTCCTATAGCATGAGATGTGATATCTCAATGCTTATACCAAACCTGAGGCCCTTCCTATAGCATGAGATGTGATATCCAACTCCTTCCCATTCCAAACCTGAGACCCTTCCTATAGCATGAGATGTGATATCTCAATGCCTCTAACACCAAACCTGAGATCCTTCCTCTAACATGAAATGTGATATCCAACTCCTTCCCATTCCAATCCTGAGACCCTTCCCATAGCATGAGATGTGATGTCTCAATGCTTCTAATACCAAACCTGAGATCCTTCCTATAACATCAGATGTGATATCCAACTCCTTCCCATTCCAATCCTGAGACACTTCCGATAGCAGAGATGTGATATCTCAATGCTTATACTAAACCTGAGACCCTTCCTATAGCATGAGATGTGATATCCAACTCCTTCCCGTTCCAAACCTGAGACCCTTCCTATAGCATATGTTATATCCAACTCCTTCCCATTCCAAACATGAGACCCTTCCTATAGCAAGAATGTAATATCCAACTCCTTCCCATTCCAATCCTGAGACCCTTCCTACAGCATGCGATGTGATATCTCAATGCTTCTAATACCAAACCTGAGACCCGTCCTATAACATGAGATGGGATATCCAACTCCTTCCCGTTCCAAACCTGAGACCCTTCCTATAGCATGAGATGTGATATCCAACTCCTTCCCATCCCAATCCTGAGACACTTCCGATTGCAGAGATGTGATATCTCAATGTTTATACCAAACCTGAGACTCTTCCTATAACATGAGATGTGATATCCAACTCCTTCCCGTTCCAAACCTGAGACCCTTCCTATAGCATGAGATGTGATATCCAGCTCCTTCCCATTCCAATCCTGAGACCCTTCCGATAGCATGAGATGTGTTATCTCAATGCTTCTAATACCAAACCTGAGATCCTTCTTATAACATGTGATGTGATATCCAAATCCTTCCCCTTCCAAACCTGAGACCCTCCCTTTAGCATGAGATGTGATATCCAACTCCTTCCCATTCCAATCCTGAGACCCTTATGATAGCATGAGATGTGATATCTCAATGCCACTAATACCAAACCTGAGATACTTCCGATAGCATGAGATGTGATATCTCAATGCTTCTAATACCAAACCTGAGATCCTTCCTATAACATGAGATGTGATATCCAAATCCTTCCCCTTCCAAACCTGAGACCCTCCCTTTAGCATGAGATGTGATATCCAACTCCTTCCCATTCCAATCCTGAGACCCTTCTGATAGCATGAGATGTGATATCTCAATGCCTCTAATACCAAACCTGAGATCCTACCTCTAACATGAAATGTGATATCCAACTCCTTCCCTTTCCAAACCTGAGACCCTGCCTATAGCATGAGATGTGATATCCAAGTCCTTCCCATTCCAATCCTGAGACCCTTCCTATAGCATGAGATGTGATATCTCAATGCTTATACCAAACCTGAGACCCTTCCTATGGCATGAGATGTCATATACAACTCCTTCCCATTCCAATCCTGAGACCCTTCCTATAGCATGAGATGTGATATCTCAATGCTTATACCAAACCTGAGACCCTTCCTATAGCATGAGGTGTGATATCCAACTTCTTCCCATTCCAATCCTGAGACCCTTCCTATAACATGAGATGTGATGTCTCAATGCTTCTAATACCAAACCTGAGATCTTTCCTATAACATGAGATGTGATATCCAACTCCTTCCCATTCCAATTCTGAGACCCTTCCTATAGCACGAGATGTGATATCTCAATGCCTCTTTACCAAACCTGATATCCTACCTCTAACATGAAATGTGATATCCAACTCCTTCCCCTTCCAAACCTGAGAGCCTTCCTATAGCATGAGATGTGATATCCAAGTCCTTCCCATTCCAATCCTGAGACCCTTCCTATAACATCAGATGTGATATCCAACTCCTTCCCATTCCAACCTGAGACCCTTCCTATAGCATGAGATGGGATATCCAACTCCTTCCAAATCCAATCCTGATACCCTTCCGATAGCATGAGATGTGATATCCCAATGCTTCTACAAAACCTGAGACCCATACATGGCATGAGATGTGATATCAAACTCCTTCCCATTCCAATCCTGAGACCCTTCCGATAGCAGAGATGTGATATCTCAATGCTTATACCAAACCTGAGACCGTTCCTATGGCATGAGATGTGATATCCAACTTCTTCCCATTCCAATCCTGAGACCCTTCCTATAAAATGAGATGTGATGTCTCAATGCTTCTAATACCAAACCTGATATCTTTCCTATAACATGAGATGTGATATCCAACTCCTTCCCATTCCAATCCTGAGACCCTTCCTATACCATGAGATGTGATATCTCAATGCTTATGCCAAACCTGAGACCCTTCCTATAGCTTGAGATGTGATATCCAACTCCTTCCCATTCCAATCCTGAGAACCTTCCTATAGCATGAGATGTGATATCTCAATGCCTCTAATACCAAACCTGAGATCCTTCCTCTAACATGAAATGTGATATCCAACTCCTTCCCCTTCCAAACCTGAGAGCCTTCCTATAGCATGAGATATGATATCCAAGTCCTTCCCATTCCAATCCTGAGACCCTTCCTATAACATGAGATGTGATAACCAACTCCTTCCCATTCCAACCTGAGACCCTTCCTATAGCATGAGATGGGATATCCAACTCCTTCCAAATCCAATCCTGATACCCTTCCGATAGCATGAGATGTGATATCCCAATGCTTCTACAAAACCTGAGACCCATACATGGCATGAGATGTGATATCAAACTCCTTCCCATTCCAATCCTGAGACCCTTCCGATAGCAGAGATGTGATATCTCAATGCTTATACCAAACCTGAGACCCTTCCTATGGCATGAGATGTGATATCCAACTTCTTCCCATTCCAATCCTGAGACCCTTCCTATAACATGAGATGTGATGTCTCAATGCTTCTAATACCAAACCTGATATCTTTCCTATAACATGAGATGTGATATCCAACTCCTTCCCATTCCAATCCTGAGACCCTTCCTATACCATGAGATGTGATATCTCAATGCTTATACCAAACCTGAGACCCTTCCTATAGCTTGAGATGTGATATCCAACTCCTTCCCATTCCAATCCTGAGAACCTTCCTATAGCATGAGATGTGATATCTCAATGCCTCTAATACCAAACCTGAGATCCTTCCTCTAACATGAAATGTGATATCCAACTCCTTCCCCTTCCAAACCTGAGAGCCTTCCTATAGCATGAGATATGATATCCAAGTCCTTCCCATTCCAATCCTGAGACCCTTCCTATAACATGAGATGTGATATCCAACTCCTTCCCATTCCAACCTGAGACCCTTCCTATAGCATGAGATGGGATATCCAACTCCAATCCTGATACCCTTCCGATAGCATGAGATGTGATATCCCAATGCTTCTACCAGACCTGAGACCCATACTATGGCATGAGATGTGATATCAAACTCCTTCCCATTCCAATCCTGAGACCCTTCCTATAGCTTGAGATGTGATATCCAACTCCTTCCCATTCCAATTCTGAGACCCTTCCTATACCATGAGACTTGATATCTCTATGCTTCTAATACCAAACCTGAGACCCGTCCTATAATATGATATGTGATATCCAAATCCTTCCCCTTCCAAACCTTAGACCCTTCCTTTATCATGAGATGTGATATCCAACTCCTTCCCATTCCAATCCTGACACCCTCCCGATATCATGAGATTTGTTGTCTCAATGCTTCTAATATCAAACTTGAGACCCTCCCTATAGCATGAGATCTGACATCCAAGTCCTTCCCATTCCAATCCTGAGACCCTTCCTATAGCATGAGATGTGATATCTCAATGCTTCTAATACCAAACCTGAGACCCTTCCTATAACATGAGATGGGATATCCAAGTCCTTCCCATTCTAATCCTGAGACCCTTCCCATAGCATGAGATGTGATGTCTCAATGCTTCTAATACCAAACCTGAGATCCTTCCTATAACATGAGATGTGATATCCAACTCCTTCCCATTCCAATCCTGAGACCCTTCCTATAGCATGAGAAGTGATATCTCCATGCTTATACCAAACCCGAGACCCTTCCTATAGCATGAGATGTGATATCCAAATCCTTCCCATTCCAATCCTGAGACCCTTCCAATAGCATGAGATGTGATATCTCAATGCTTATACCAAACCAGAGACCCGTCCTATAACATGAGATGGGATATCCAACTCCTTCCCATTCCAATCCTGAGACCCTTCCTATAACATGAGATGTGATATCCAACTCCTTCCCATTCCAACCTGAGACCCTTCCTATAGCATGAGATGGGATATCCAACTCCTTCCAAATCCAATCCTGATACCCTTCCGATAGCATGAGATGTGATATCCCAATGCTTCTACCAAACCTGAGACCCATACTATGGCATGAGATGTGATATCAAACTCCTTCCCATTCCAATCCTGAGACCCTTCCTATAGCTTGAGATGTGATATCCAACTCCTTCCCATTCCAATTCTGAGACCCTTCCTATACCATGAGACTTGATATCTCAATGCTTCTAATACCAATCCTGAGACCCTTCCGATAGCAGAGATGTGATATCTCAATGCTTATACCAAACCTGAGACCCTTCCTATGGCATGAGATGTCATATACAACTCCTTCCCATTTCAATCCTGAGAGCCTACCTATAGCATGAGATGTGATATCCAAGTCCTTCCCATTCCAATCCTTAGACCCTTCCTACAGCATGCAATATGATATCTCAATGATTCTAATAACAAACCTGAGACCCGTCCTATAACATGAGATGGGATATCCAACTCCTTCCCATTCCAATCCTGAGACACTTCCGATAACAGAGATGTGATATCTCAATTCTTATACCAAACCTGAGACCCTTCCTATAGCATGAGATGTGATATCCAATTATTTCCCGTTCCAAACCTGAGACCCTTCCTATAGCATATGTGATATCCAACTCCTTCCCATTCCAAACATGAGACCCTTCCTATAGCAAGAATGTAATATCCAACTCCTTCCCATTCCAATCCTGAGACCCTTCCTACAGCATGCGATGTGATATCTCAATGCTTCTAATAATAAACCTGAGACCCGTCCTATAACATGAGATGGGATATCCAACTCCTTCCAGTTCCAAACCTGGGACCCTTCCTATAGCATGAGATGTGATATCAAACTCCTTCCCATTCCAATCCTGAGACCCTTCCGATAGCATGAGATGTGTTATCTCAATGCCTCTTTACCAAACCTGAGATGCTACCTCTAACATGATATGTGATATCCAACTCCTTCCCCTTCCAAACCTGAGAGCCTTCCTATAGCATGAGATGTGATATCCAAGTCCTTCCCATTCCAATCCTGAGACCCTTCCTATAACATGAGATGTGATGTCTCAATGCTTCTAATACCAAACCTGAGATCTTTCCTATAACATGAGATGTGATATCCAACTCCTTCCCCTTCCAAACCTGAGAGCCTTCCTATAGCATGAGATGTGATATCCAAGTCCTTCCCATTCCAATCCTGAGACCCTTCCTATAACATCAGATGTGATATCCAACTCCTTCCCATTCCAACCTGAGACCCTTCCTATAGCATGAGATGGGATATTCAACTCCTTCCAAATCCAATCCTGATACCCTTCCGATAGCATGAGATGTGATATCCCAATGCTTCTACAAAACCTGAGACCCATACATGGCATGAGATGTGATATCAAACTCCTTCCCATTCCAATCCTGAGACACTTCCTATAGCATGAGATGTGATATCTCAATGCTTCTAATACCAAACCTGTGACTCTTCCTATAACATGAGATGGGATATCCAACTCCTTCCCATTTCAATCCTGAGACCCTTCCGATAGCAGAGATGTGATATCTCAATGCTTATACCAAACCTGAGACCTTTCCTATGGCATGAGATGTCACATACAACTCCTTCCCATTCCAATCCTGAGACCCTTCCTATAGTATGAGATGTGATATCTCAATGCTTATACCAAACCTGAGACCCTTCCTATAGCATGAGATGTGATATCCAACACCTTCCCATTCCAATCCTGAGACCCTTCCCATAGCATGAGATGTGATGTCTCAATGCTTCTAATACCAAACCTGAGATCCTTCCTATAACATCAAATGTGATATCCAACTCCTTCCCATTCCAATCCTGAGACCCTTCCTATAGCATGAGATGTGATATCTCAATGCTTATACCAAACCTGAGACCCTTCCTATAGCATGAGATGTGATATCCAACTCCTTCCCATTCCAATCCTGAGACCCTTCCTATAGCATGAGATGTGATATCTCAATGCCTCTAATACCAAACCTGAGATCCTTCCTCTAACATGAAATGTGATATCCAACTCCTTCCCTTTCCAAACCTGAGAGCCTACCTATAGCATGAGATGTGATATCCAAGTCCTTCCCATTCCAATCCTTAGACCCTTCCTACAGCATGCAATATGATATCTCAATGATTCTAATAACAAACCTGAGACCCGTCCTATAACATGAGATGGGATATCCAACTCCTTTCAATTCCAATCCTGAGACACTTCCTATAGCATGAGATGTGATATCTCAATGCTTATACCAAACCTGAGACCCTTCCTATGGCATGAGATGTCATATACAACTCCTTCCCATTCCAATCCTGAGACCCTTCCTATAGCATGAGATGTGATATCTCAATGCTTATACCAAACCTGAGACCCTTCCTATAGCATGAGATGTGATATCCAACTTCTTCCCATTCCAATCCTGAGACCGTTCCTATAACATGAAATGTGATGTCGCAATGCTTCTAATACCAAACCTGATATCTTTCCTATAACATGAGATGTGATATCCAACTCCTTCCCATTCCAATCCTGAGACCCTTCCTATAGCATGAGATGTGATATCTCAATGCTTATACCAAACCTGAGACCCTTCCTCTAGCTTGAGATGTGATATCCAACTCCTTCCCATTCCAATCCTGAGAACCTTCCTATAGCATGAGATGTGATATCTCAATGCCTCTAATACCAAACCTGAGATCCTTCCTCTAACATGAAATGTGATATCCAACTCCTTCCCCTTCCAAACCTGAGAGCCTTCCTATAGCATGAGATATGATATCCAAGTCCTTCCCATTCCAATCCTGAGACCCTTCCTATAACATGAGATGTGATATCCAACTCCTTCCCATTCCAACCTGAGACCCTTCCTATAGCATGAGATGGGATATCCAACTCCTTCCAAATCCAATCCTGATACCCTTCCGATAGCATGAGATGTGATATCCCAATGCTTCTACCAAACCTGAGACCCATACTATGGCATGAGATGTGATATCAAACTCCTTCCCATTCCAATCCTGAGACCCTTCCTATAGCTTGAGATGTGATATCCAACTCCTTCCCATTCCAATTCTGAGACCCTTCCTATACCATGAGACTTGATATCTCAATGCTTCTAATACCAAACCTGAGACCCGTCCTATAACATGAGATGTGATATCCAAATCCTTCCCCTTCCAAACCTTAGACCCTTCCTTTATCATGATATGTGATATCCAACTCCTTCCCATTCCAATCCTGACACCCTTCCGATATCATGAGATTTGTTATCTCAATGCTTCTAATATCAAACTTGAGACCCTCCCTATAGCATGAGATCTGACATCCAAGTCCTTCCCATTCCAATCCTGAGACCCTTCCTATAGCATGAGATGTGATATCTCAATGCTTCTAATACCAAACCTGAGACCCTTCCTATAACATGAGATGGGATATCCAAGTCCTTCCCATTCTAATCCTGAGACCCTTCCCCTAGCATGAGATGTGATGTCTCAATGCTTCTAATACCAAACCTGAGATCCTTCCTATAACATGAGATGTGATATCCAACTCCTTCCCATTCCAATCCTGAGACCCTTCCTATAGCATGAGAAGTGATATCTCCATGCTTATACCAAACCCGAGACCCTTCCTATAGCATGAGATGTGATATCCAACTCCTTCCCATTCCAATCCTGAGACCCTTCCTATAGCATGAGAAGTGATATCTCCATGCGTATACCAAACCTGAGACCCTTCCTATAGCATGAGATGTGATATCCAAATCCTTCCCATTCCAATCCTGAGACCCTTCCTATAGCATGAGATGTGATATCTCAATGCTTATACCAAACCAGAGACCCGTCCTATAACATGAGATGGGATATCCAACTCCTTCCCATTCCAATCCTGAGACCCTTCCTATAACATGAGATGTGATATCCAACTCCTTCCCATTCCAACCTGAGACCCTTCCTATAGCATGAGATGGGATATCCAACTCCTTCCAAATCCAATCCTGATACCCTTCCGATAGCATGAGATGTGATATCCCAATGCTTCTACCAAACCTGAGACCCATACTATAGCTTGAGATGTGATATCCAACTCCTTCCCATTCCAATTCTGAGACCCTTCCTATACCATGAGACTTGATATCTCAATGCTTCTAATACCAAACCTGAGACCCGTCCTATAACGTGAGATGTGATATCCAAATCCTTCCCCTTCCAAACCTTAGACCCTTTCTTTATCATGAGATGTGATTTCCAACTCCTTCCCATTCCAATCCTGACACCCTTCCGATATCATGAGATTTGTTATCTCAATGCTTCTAATATCAAACTTGAGACCCTCCCTATAGCATGAGATCTGACATCCAAGTCCTTCCCATTCCAATCCTGAGACCCTTCCTATAGCATGAGATGTGATATCTCAATACTTCTAATACCAAACCTGAGACCCTTCCTATAACATGAGATGGGATATCCAACTCCTTCCCATTCCAATCCTGAGACCCTTCCGATAGCAGAGATGTGATATCTCAATGCTTATACCAAACCTGAGACCCTTGCTATGGCCTGAGATGTCATATACAACTCCTTCCCATTCCAATCCTGAGACCCTTCCTATAGCATGAGATGTGATATCTCAATGCTTATACCAAACCTGAGACCCTTCCTATAGCATGAGATGTGATATCCAACTCCTTCCCATTCCAATCCTGAGACCCTTCCCATAGCATGAGATGTGATGTCTCAATGCTTCTAATACCAAACCTGAGATCCTTCCTATAACATGAGATGTGATATCCAACTCCTTCCCATTCCAATCCTGAGACCCTTCCTATAGCATGAGAAGTGATATCTCCATGCTTATAGCAAACCTGAGACCCTTCCTATAGCATGAGATGTAATATCCAACTCCTTCCCATTCCAATCCTGAGACCCTTCCTATAGCATGAGAAGTGATATCTCCATGCGTATACCAAACCTGAGACCCTTCCTATAGCATGAGATGTGATATCCAAATCCTTCCCATTCCAATCCTGAGACCCTTCCTATAGCATGAGATGTGATATCTCAATGCTTATACCAAACCAGAGACCCGTCCTATAACATGAGATGGGATATCCAACTCCTTCCCATTCCAATCCTGAGCCACTTCCGATAGCAGAGATGTGATATCTCAATGCTTATACCAAACCTGAGACCCTTCCTATAACATGAGATGTGATATCCAACTCATTCCCGTTCCAAACCTGAGACACTTCCTATAGCATATGTGATATCCAACTCCTTCCCATTCCAAACATGAGACCCTTCCTACAGCAAGAATGTAATATCCAACTCCTACCCATTCCAATCCTGAGACCATTCCTATAGCATGAGATGTGATATATCAATGCTTCTAATACCAAACCTGAGATCCTTCCTATGACATGAAATGTGATATCCAAATCCTTCCCATTCCAAACCTGAGACCCTTCCTACAGCATGCGATGTGATATCTCAATGCTTCTAATATCAAACCTGAGACCCGTCCTATAACATGAGATGGGATATCCAACTCCTTCCCGTTCCAAACCTGAGACCCTTCCTATAGCATGAGATGTGATATCCAACTCCTTCCCATTCCAATCCTGAGACCCTTCCTATAGCATGAGATGTGATATCTCAATGCTTATACCAAACCTGAGACCCTTCCTCTAGCTTGAGATGTGATATCCAACTCCTTCCCATTCCAATCCTGAGAACCTTCCTATAGCATGAGATGTGATATCTCAATGCCTCTAATACCAAACCTGAGATCCTTCCTCTAACATGAAATGTGATATCCAACTCCTTCCCCTTCCAAACCTGAGAGCCTTCCTATAGCATGAGATATGATATCCAAGTCCTTCCCATTCCAATCCTGAGACCCTTCCTATAACATGAGATGTGATATCCAACTCCTTCCCATTCCAACCTGAGACCCTTCCTATAGCATGAGATGGGATATCCAACTCCTTCCAAATCCAATCCTGATACCCTTCCGATAGCATGAGATGTGATATCCCAATGCTTCTACCAAACCTGAGACCCATACTATGGCATGAGATGTGATATCAAACTCCTTCCCATTCCAATCCTGAGACCCTTCCTATAGCTTGAGATGTGATATCCAACTCCTTCCCATTCCAATTCTGAGACCCTTCCTATACCATGAGACTTGATATCTCAATGCTTCTAATACCAAACCTGAGACCCGTCCTATAACATGAGATGTGATATCCAAATCCTTCCCCTTCCAAACCTTAGACCCTTCCTTTATCATGATATGTGATATCCAACTCCTTCCCATTCCAATCCTGACACCCTTCCGATATCATGAGATTTGTTATCTCAATGCTTCTAATATCAAACTTGAGACCCTCCCTATAGCATGAGATCTGACATCCAAGTCCTTCCCATTCCAATCCTGAGACCCTTCCTATAGCATGAGATGTGATATCTCAATGCTTCTAATACCAAACCTGAGACCCTTCCTATAACATGAGATGGGATATCCAAGTCCTTCCCATTCTAATCCTGAGACCCTTCCCCTAGCATGAGATGTGATGTCTCAATGCTTCTAATACCAAACCTGAGATCCTTCCTATAACATGAGATGTGATATCCAACTCCTTCCCATTCCAATCCTGAGACCCTTCCTATAGCATGAGAAGTGATATCTCCATGCTTATACCAAACCCGAGACCCTTCCTATAGCATGAGATGTGATATCCAACTCCTTCCCATTCCAATCCTGAGACCCTTCCTATAGCATGAGAAGTGATATCTCCATGCGTATACCAAACCTGAGACCCTTCCTATAGCATGAGATGTGATATCCAAATCCTTCCCATTCCAATCCTGAGACCCTTCCTATAGCATGAGATGTGATATCTCAATGCTTATACCAAACCAGAGACCCGTCCTATAACATGAGATGGGATATCCAACTCCTTCCCATTCCAATCCTGAGACCCTTCCTATAACATGAGATGTGATATCCAACTCCTTCCCATTCCAACCTGAGACCCTTCCTATAGCATGAGATGGGATATCCAACTCCTTCCAAATCCAATCCTGATACCCTTCCGATAGCATGAGATGTGATATCCCAATGCTTCTACCAAACCTGAGACCCATACTATAGCATGAGATGTGATATCAAACTCCTTCCCATTCCAATCCTGAGACCCTTCCAATAGCTTGAGATGTGATATCCAACTCCTTCCCATTCCAATTCTGAGACCCTTCCTATACCATGAGACTTGATATCTCAATGCTTCTAATACCAAACCTGAGACCCGTCCTATAACGTGAGATGTGATATCCAAATCCTTCCCCTTCCAAACCTTAGACCCTTTCTTTATCATGAGATGTGATTTCCAACTCCTTCCCATTCCAATCCTGACACCCTTCCGATATCATGAGATTTGTTATCTCAATGCTTCTAATATCAAACTTGAGACCCTCCCTATAGCATGAGATCTGACATCCAAGTCCTTCCCATTCCAATCCTGAGACCCTTCCTATAGCATGAGATGTGATATCTCAATACTTCTAATACCAAACCTGAGACCCTTCCTATAACATGAGATGGGATATCCAACTCCTTCCCATTCCAATCCTGAGACCCTTCCGATAGCAGAGATGTGATATCTCAATGCTTATACCAAACCTGAGACCCTTGCTATGGCCTGAGATGTCATATACAACTCCTTCCCATTCCAATCCTGAGACCCTTCCTATAGCATGAGATGTGATATCTCAATGCTTATACCAAACCTGAGACCCTTCCTATAGCATGAGATGTGATATCCAACTCCTTCCCATTCCAATCCTGAGACCCTTCCCATAGCATGAGATGTGATGTCTCAATGCTTCTAATACCAAACCTGAGATCCTTCCTATAACATGAGATGTGATATCCAACTCCTTCCCATTCCAATCCTGAGACCCTTCCTATAGCATGAGAAGTGATATCTCCATGCTTATAGCAAACCTGAGACCCTTCCTATAGCATGAGATGTAATATCCAACTCCTTCCCATTCCAATCCTGAGACCCTTCCTATAGCATGAGAAGTGATATCTCCATGCGTATACCAAACCTGAGACCCTTCCTATAGCATGAGATGTGATATCCAAATCCTTCCCATTCCAATCCTGAGACCCTTCCTATAGCATGAGATGTGATATCTCAATGCTTATACCAAACCAGAGACCCGTCCTATAACATGAGATGGGATATCCAACTCCTTCCCATTCCAATCCTGAGCCACTTCCGATAGCAGAGATGTGATATCTCAATGCTTATACCAAACCTGAGACCCTTCCTATAACATGAGATGTGATATCCAACTCATTCCCGTTCCAAACCTGAGACACTTCCTATAGCATATGTGATATCCAACTCCTTCCCATTCCAAACATGAGACCCTTCCTACAGCAAGAATGTAATATCCAACTCCTACCCATTCCAATCCTGAGACCATTCCTATAGCATGAGATGTGATATATCAATGCTTCTAATACCAAACCTGAGATCCTTCCTATGACATGAAATGTGATATCCAAATCCTTCCCATTCCAAACCTGAGACCCTTCCTACAGCATGCGATGTGATATCTCAATGCTTCTAATATCAAACCTGAGACCCGTCCTATAACATGAGATGGGATATCCAACTCCTTCCCGTTCCAAACCTGAGACCCTTCCTATAGCATGAGATGTGATATCCAATTCCTTCCCATCCCAATCCTGAGACACCTCCGATAGCAGAGATGTGATATCTCAATGCTTATACCAAACCTGAGACTCTTCCTATAACATGAGATGTGATATCCAACTCCTTCCCGTTCCAACCCTGAGACCCTTCCTATAGCATGAGATGTGATATCCAACTCCTTCCCATTCCAATCCTGAGACCCTTCCGATAGCATGAGATGTGATAACTCAATGCTTCTAATACCAAACCTGTGATCCTTCCTATAATAAGACATGTGATATCCAAATCCTTCCCCTTCCAAACCTGGGCCCCTCCCTTTAGCATGAGATGTGATATCTCAATGCCTCTAATACCAAACCTGAGATCCTTCCAATAGCATGAGATGTCATATCTCAATGCTTCTGATACCAAACCTGAGATCCTTCCTATAACATGAGATGTGATATCCAAATCCTTCCCCTTCCAAATCTGAGACCCTCCCTTTAGCATGAGATGTGATATCCAACTCCTTCCCATTCCAATCCTGAGACCCTTCTGATAGCATGAGATGTGATATCTCAATGCCTCTAATACCAAACCTGATTCCTACCTCTAACATGAAATGTGATATCCAACCCCTTCCCTTTCCAAACGTGAGACCCTCCCTATAGCATGAGATGTGATATCCAAGTCCTTCCCATTCCAATCCTGAGACCCTTCCTATAGCATGAGATGTGATATCTCAATGCTTCTAATACCAAACCTGAGACACTTCCTATAACATAAGATGGGATATCCAACTCCTTCCCATTCCAATCCTGAGACCCTTCCGATAGCAGAGATGTGATATCTCAATGCTTATACCAAACCTGAGACCCTTCCTGTGGCATGAGATGTCATATACAACTCCTTCCCATTCCAATCCTGAGACCCTTCCTATAGCATGAGATGTGATATCCAACTCCTTCCCATTCCAATCCTGAGACCCTTCCTATAGCATGAGATTTGATATCTCAATGCTTCTAACACCAAACCTGAGATCCTTCCGATAGCATGAGATGTGATATCTCAATGCTTCTAATACCAAACCTGAGATCATTCCTATAACACGAGATGTTATATCCAAATCCTTCCCCTTCCAAACCTGAGACCCTCCCTTTAGCATGAGATGTGATATCCAACTCCTTCCCATTCCAATCCTGAGACCCTTCCTATAGCATGAGATGTGATTTCTCAATGCTTCTAATACCAAACCTGAGATCCTTCCTATAACATGAGATGTGATATCCAACTCCTTCCCATTCCAATCCTGAGACACTTCCTATAGCATGAGAAGTGATATCTCAATGCTTATACCAAACCTGAGACCCTTCCTACGGCATGAGATGTCATATACAACTCCTTCCCATTCCAATCCTGAGACCCTTCCTATAGCATGAGATGTGATATCTCAATGCTTATACCAAACCTGAGACCCTTCCTATAGCATGAGATGTGATATCCAACTACTTCCCATTCCAATCCTGAGACCCTTCCTATAGCATGAGATGTGATATCCAACTCCTTCCCTTTCCAAACCTGAGAGCCTATCTATAGCATGAGATGTGATATCCAATTCCTTCCCATTCCAATCCTGAGACCCTTCCTATAGCATGAGATGTGATATCTCAATGCTTATACCAAACCTGAGACCCTTCCTATAACATGAGATGTGATATCCAACTCATTCCCGTTCCAAACCTGAGACACTTCCTATAGCATATGTGATATCCAACTCCTTCCCATTCCAAACATGAGACCCTTCCTACAGCAAGAATGTAATATCCAACTCCTACCCATTCCAATCCTGAGACCATTCCTATAGCATGAGATGTGATATATCAATGCTTCTAATACCAAACCTGAGATCCTTCCTATGACATGAAATGTGATATCCAAATCCTTCCCATTCCAAACCTGAGACCCTTCCTACAGCATGCAATGTGATATCTCAATGCTTCTAATATCAAACCCGAGACCCGTCCTATAACATGAGATGGGATATCCAACTCCTTCCCGTTCCAAACCTGAGACCCTTCCTATAGCATGAGATGTGATATCCAATTCCTTCCCATCCCAATCCTGAGACACCTCCGATAGCAGAGATGTGATATCTCAATGCTTATACCAAACCTGAGACTCTTCCTATAACATGAGATGTGATATCCAACTCCTTCCCGTTCCAAACCTGAGACCCTTCCTATAGCATGAGATGTGATATCCAACTCCTTCCCATTCCAATCCTGAGACCCTTCCAATAGCATGAGATGTGATAACTCAATGCTTCTAATACCAAACCTGTGATCCTTCCTATAATAAGAGATGTGATATCCAAATCCTTCCCCTTCCAAACCTGGGCCCCTCCCTTTAGCATGAGATGTGATATCTCAATGCCTCTAATACCAAACCTGAGATCCTTCCAATAGCATGAGATGTCATATCTCAATGCTTCTGATACCAAACCTGAGATCCTTCCTATAACATGAGATGTGATATCCAAATCCTTCCCCTTCCAAATCTGAGACCCTCCCTTTAGCATGAGATGTGATATCCAACTCCTTCCCATTCCAATCCTGAGACCCTTCTGATAGCATGAGATGTGATATCTCAATGCATCTAATACCAAACCTGATTCCTACCTCTAACATGAAATGTGATATCCAACCCCTTCCCTTTCCAAACGTGAGACCCTCCCTATAGCATGAGATGTGATATCCAAGTCCTTCCCATTCCAATCCTGAGACCCTTCCTAT
This sequence comes from Ambystoma mexicanum, assembly GCF_040938575.1. Taxonomy (NCBI): domain Eukaryota; kingdom Metazoa; phylum Chordata; class Amphibia; order Caudata; family Ambystomatidae; genus Ambystoma; species Ambystoma mexicanum. The sequence goes on from NC_090934.1 coordinate 1,160,233,044, forward strand.
AGCATGAGATGTGATATCTCAATGCTTCTAATACCAAACCTGAGACACTTCCTATAACATAAGATGGGATATCCAACTCCTTCCCATTCCAATCCTGAGACCCTTCCGATAGCAGAGATGTGATATCTCAATGCTTATACCAAACCTGAGACCCTTCCTGTGGCATGAGATGTCATATACAACTCCTTCCCATTCCAATCCTGAGACCCTTCCTATAGCATGAGATGTGATATCCAACTCCTTCCCATTCCAATCCTGAGACCCTTCCTATAGCATGAGATTTGATATCTCAATGCTTCTAACACCAAACCTGAGATCCTTCCGATAGCATGAGATGTGATATCTCAATGCTTCTAATACCAAACCTGAGATCATTCCTATAACACGAGATGTTATATCCAAATCCTTCCCCTTCCAAACCTGAGACCCTCCCTTTAGCATGAGATGTGATATCCAACTCCTTCCCATTCCAATCCTGAGACCCTTCCCATAGCATGAGATGTGATTTCTCAATGCTTCTAATACCAAACCTGAGATCCTTCCTATAACATGAGATGTGATATCCAACTCCTTCCCATTCCAATCCTGAGACACTTCCTATAGCATGAGAAGTGATATCTCAATGCTTATACCAAACCTGAGACCCTTCCTACGGCATGAGATGTCATATACAACTCCTTCCCATTCCAATCCTGAGACCCTTCCTATAGCATGAGATGTGATATCTCAATGCTTATACCAAACCTGAGACCCTTCCTATAGCATGAGATGTGATATCCAACTACTTCTCATTCCAATCCTGAGACCCTTCCTATAGCATGAGATGTGATATCCAACTCCTTCCCTTTCCAAACCTGAGAGCCTATCTATAGCATGAGATGTGATATCCAATTCCTTCCCATTCCAATCCTGAGACCCTTCCTATAGCATGAGATGTGATATCTCAATGCTTCTAATACCAAACCTGAGACCCTTCCTATAGCATGAGATGTGATATCCAACTACTTCCCATTCCAATCCTGAGACCCTTCTTATAGCATGAGATGTGATATCCAACTCCTTCCATTCCAATCCTGAGACCCATCCTATAGCATGAGATGTGATGTCTCAATGCTTATACCAAACCTGAGACCCTTCCTATAGCATGAGATGTGATATCCAACTACTTCCCATTCCAATCCTGAGAAATTTCCTATAGCATGAGATGTGATATCCAACTCCTTCCCTTTCCAAACCTGAGAGCATATCTATAGCATGAGATGGGATATCCAACTCCTTCCCATTCCAATCCTGAGACACTTCCGATAGCAGAGATGTGATATCTCAATGCTTATACCAAACCTGAGACCCTTCCTATAACATGAGATGTGATATCCAACTCCTTCCCGTTCCAAACCTGAGACCCTTCCTTTAGCATGAGATGTGATATCCAGCTCCTTCCCATTCCAATCCTGAGACACTTCCGATAGCATAAGATGTGATATCTCAATGCTTCTAATATCAAAACTGAGATCCTCCCTATAGCATGATATGTGATATCTAAGTCCTTCCCATTCCAATCCTAAGACCCTTCCTATAGCACGAGATGTGATATCTCAATGCTTCTACCAAACCTGAGACCCTTCCTATAACATGAGATGTGATATCCAACTCCTTCCCGTTCCAAACCTGAGACCCTCCCTTTAGCATGAGATGTGATATCCAACTCCTTCCCATTCCAATCCTGAGACCCTTCTGATAGCATGAGATGTGATATCTCAATGCTTCTAATACCAAACCTGAGATCCTTCCTATAACATGAGATGTGATATCCAACTCCTTCCTTTTCCAATCCTGAGACCCTTCCTATAGCATGAGAAGTTATATCTCCATGCGTATACCAAACCTGAGACCCTTCCTATAGCATGAGATGTGATATCCAAATCCTTCCCATTCCAATCCTGAGACCCTTCCTATAGCATGAGATGTGATATCTCAATGCTTTTACCAAACCAGAGACCCGTCCTATAACATGAGATGGGATATCCAACTCCTTCCCATTCCAATCCTGAGCCACTTCCGATAGCAGAGATGTGATATCTCAATGCTTATACCAAACCTGAGACCCTTCATATAACATAAGATGTGATATCCAACTCATTCCCATTCCAAACCTGAGACACTTCCTATAGCATATGTGATATCCAACTCCTTCCCATTCCAAACATGAGACCCTTCCGATAGCATGAGATGTGATATCCAACTCCTTCCAATTCCAATACTGAGACCCTTCCAATAGCATATGTGATATCTCAATGCTTCTAATATCAAACCTGAGAACCTCCCTATAGCATGAGATGTGATATCCAACTCCTTCCCATCCCAATCCTGAGACACTTCCGATTTCAGAGATGTGATATCTCAATGTTTATACCAAACCTGAGACTCTTCCTATAACATGAGATGTGATATCCAACTCCTTCCCGTTCCAAACCTGAGACCCTTCCTATAGCATGAGATGTGATATCCAACTCCTTCCCATTCCAATCCTGAGACCCTTCCTATAGCATGAGAAGTGATATCTCCATGCGTATACCAAACCTGAGACCCTTCCTATAGCATGAGATGTGATATCCAAATCCTTCCCATTCCAATCCTGAGACCCTTCCTATAGCATGAGATGTGATATCTCAATGCTTATACCAAACCAGAGACCCGTCCTATAACATGAGATGGGATATCCAACTCCTTCCCATTCCAATCCTGAGACCCTTCCTATAACATGAGATGTGATATCCAACTCCTTCCCATTCCAACCTGAGACCCTTCCTATAGCATGAGATGGGATATCCAACTCCTTCCAAATCCAATCCTGATACCCTTCCGATAGCATGAGATGTGATATCCCAATGCTTCTACCAAACCTGAGACCCATACTATGGCATGAGATGTGATATCAAACTCCTTCCCATTCCAATCCTGAGACCCTTCCTATAGCTTGAGATGTGATATCCAACTCCTTCCCATTCCAATTCTGAGACCCTTCCTATACCATGAGACTTGATATCTCAATGCTTCTAATACCAAACCTGAGACCCGTCCTATAACGTGAGATGTGATATCCAAATCCTTCCCCTTCCAAACCTTAGACCCTTCCTTTATCATGAGATGTGATTTCCAACTCCTTCCCATTCCAATCCTGACACCCTTCCGATATCATGAGATTTGTTATCTCAATGCTTGTAATATCAAACTTGAGACCCTCCCTATAGCATGAGATCTGACATCCAAGTCCTTCCCATTCCAATCATGAGACCCTTCCTATAGCATGAGATGTGATATCTCAATGCTTCTAATACCAAACCTGAGACCCTTCCTATAACATGAGATGGGATATCCAACTCCTTCCCATTCCAATCCTGAGACCCTTCCGATAGCAGAGATGTGATATCTCAATGCTTATACCAAACCTGAGACCCTTGCTATGGCCTGAGATGTCATATACAACTCCTTCCCATTCCAATCCTGAGACCCTTCCTATAGCATGAGATGTGATATCTCAATGCTTATACCAAACCTGAGACCCTTCCTATAGCATGAGATGTGATATCCAACTCCTTCCCATTCCAATCCTGAGACCCTTCCCATAGCATGAGATGTGATGTCTCAATGCTTCTAATACCAAACCTGAGATCCTTCCTATAACATGAGATGTGATATCCAACTCCTTCCCATTCCAATCCTGAGACCCTTCCTATAGCATGAGAAGTGATATCTCCATGCTTATAGCAAACCCGAGACCCTTCCTATAGCATGAGATGTAATATCCAACTCCTTCCCATTCCAATCCTGAGACCCTTCCTATAGCATGAGAAGTGATATCTCCATGCGTATACCAAACCTGAGACCCTTCCTATAGCATGAGATGTGATATCCAAATCCTTCCCATTCCAATCCTGAGACCCTTCCTATAGCATGAGATGTGATATCTCAATGCTTATACCAAACCAGAGACCCGTCCTATAACATGAGATGGGATATCCAACTCCTTCCCATTCCAATCCTGAGCCACTTCCGATAGCAGAGATGTGATATCTCAATGCTTATACCAAACCTGAGACCCTTCCTATAACATGAGATGTGATATCCAACTCATTCCCGTTCCAAACCTGAGACACTTCCTATAGCATATGTGATATCCAACTCCTTCCCATAATGCTTCTAATATCAAACCTGAGACCCGTCCTATAACATGAGATGGGATATCCAACTCCTTCCCGTTCCAAACCTGAGACCCTTCCTATAGCATGAGATGTGATATCCAATTCCTTCCCATCCCAATCCTGAGACACCTCCGATAGCAGAGATGTGATATCTCAATGCTTATACCAAACCTGAGACTCTTCCTATAACATGAGATGTGATATCCAACTCCTTCCCGTTCCAAACCTGAGACCCTTCCTATAGCATGAGATGTGATATCCAAATCCTTCCCCTTCCAAACCTGGGCCCCTCCCTTTAGCATGAGATGTGATATCTCAATGCCTCTAATACCAAACCTGAGATCCTTCCAATAGCATGAGATGTCATATCTCAATGCTTCTGATACCAAACCTGAGATCCTTCCTATAACATGAGATGTGATATCCAAATCCTTCCCCTTCCAAATCTGAGACCCTCCCTTTAGCATGAGATGTGATATCCAACTCCTTCCCATTCCAATCCTGAGAGCCTTCTGATAGCATGAGATGTGATATCTCAATGCCTCTAATACAAAACCTGATTCCTACCTCTAACATGAAATGTGATATCCAACCCCTTCCCTTTCCAAACGTGAGACCCTCCCTATAGCATGAGATGTGATATCCAAGTCCTTCCCATTCCAATCCTGAGACCCTTCTGATAGCATGAGATGTGATATCTCAATGCCTCTAATACCAAACCTGATTCCTACCTCTAACATGAAATGTGATATCCAACCCCTTCCCTTTCCAAACGTGAGACCCTTCCTATAGCATGAGATGTGATATCTCAATGCTTCTAATACCAAACCTGAGACACTTCCTATAACATAAGATGGGATATCCAACTCCTTCCCATTCCAATCCTGAGACCCTTCCGATAGCAGAGTTGTGATATCTCAATGCTTATACCAAACCTGAGACCCTTCCTGTGGCATGAGATGTCATATACAACGCCTTCCCATTCCAATCCTGAGACCCTTCCTATAGCATGAGATGTGATATCCAACTCCTTCCCATTCCAATCCTGAGACCCTTCCTATAGCATGAGATTTGATATCTCAATGCTTCTAACACCAAACCTGAGATCCTTCCGATAGCATGAGATGTGATATCTCAATGCTTCTAATACCAAACCTGAGATCCTTCCTATAACATGAGATGTGATATCCAACTCCTTCCTTTTCCAATCCTGAGACCCTTCCTATAGCATGAGAAGTTATATCTCCATGCGTATACCAAACCTGAGACCCTTCCTATAGCATGAGATGTGATATCCAAATCCTTCCCATTCCAATCCTGAGACCCTTCCTATAGCATGAGATGTGATATCTCAATGCTTTTACCAAACCAGAGACCCGTCCTATAACATGAGATGGGATATCCAACTCCTTCCCATTCCAATCCTGAGCCACTTCCGATAGCAGAGATGTGATATCTCAATGCTTATACCAAACCTGAGACCCTTCATATAACATAAGATGTGATATCCAACTCATTCCCATTCCAAACCTGAGACACTTCCTATAGCATATGTGATATCCAACTCCTTCCCATTCCAAACATGAGACCCTTCCGATAGCATGAGATGTGATATCCAACTCCTTCCAATTCCAATACTGAGACCCTTCCAATAGCATATGTGATATCTCAATGCTTCTAATATCAAACCTGAGAACCTCCCTATAGCATGAGATGTGATATCCAACTCCTTCCCATCCCAATCCTGAGACACTTCCGATTTCAGAGATGTGATATCTCAATGTTTATACCAAACCTGAGACTCTTCCTATAACATGAGATGTGATATCCAACTCCTTCCCGTTCCAAACCTGAGACCCTTCCTATAGCATGAGATGTGATATCCAACTCCTTCCCATTCCAATCCTGAGACCCTTCCTATAGCATGAGAAGTGATATCTCCATGCGTATACCAAACCTGAGACCCTTCCTATAGCATGAGATGTGATATCCAAATCCTTCCCATTCCAATCCTGAGACCCTTCCTATAGCATGAGATGTGATATCTCAATGCTTATACCAAACCAGAGACCCGTCCTATAACATGAGATGGGATATCCAACTCCTTCCCATTCCAATCCTGAGACCCTTCCTATAACATGAGATGTGATATCCAACTCCTTCCCATTCCAACCTGAGACCCTTCCTATAGCATGAGATGGGATATCCAACTCCTTCCAAATCCAATCCTGATACCCTTCCGATAGCATGAGATGTGATATCCCAATGCTTCTACCAAACCTGAGACCCATACTATGGCATGAGATGTGATATCAAACTCCTTCCCATTCCAATCCTGAGACCCTTCCTATAGCTTGAGATGTGATATCCAACTCCTTCCCATTCCAATTCTGAGACCCTTCCTATACCATGAGACTTGATATCTCAATGCTTCTAATACCAAACCTGAGACCCGTCCTATAACGTGAGATGTGATATCCAAATCCTTCCCCTTCCAAACCTTAGACCCTTCCTTTATCATGAGATGTGATTTCCAACTCCTTCCCATTCCAATCCTGACACCCTTCCGATATCATGAGATTTGTTATCTCAATGCTTGTAATATCAAACTTGAGACCCTCCCTATAGCATGAGATCTGACATCCAAGTCCTTCCCATTCCAATCATGAGACCCTTCCTATAGCATGAGATGTGATATCTCAATGCTTCTAATACCAAACCTGAGACCCTTCCTATAACATGAGATGGGATATCCAACTCCTTCCCATTCCAATCCTGAGACCCTTCCGATAGCAGAGATGTGATATCTCAATGCTTATACCAAACCTGAGACCCTTGCTATGGCCTGAGATGTCATATACAACTCCTTCCCATTCCAATCCTGAGACCCTTCCTATAGCATGAGATGTGATATCTCAATGCTTATACCAAACCTGAGACCCTTCCTATAGCATGAGATGTGATATCCAACTCCTTCCCATTCCAATCCTGAGACCCTTCCCATAGCATGAGATGTGATGTCTCAATGCTTCTAATACCAAACCTGAGATCCTTCCTATAACATGAGATGTGATATCCAACTCCTTCCCATTCCAATCCTGAGACCCTTCCTATAGCATGAGAAGTGATATCTCCATGCTTATAGCAAACCCGAGACCCTTCCTATAGCATGAGATGTAATATCCAACTCCTTCCCATTCCAATCCTGAGACCCTTCCTATAGCATGAGAAGTGATATCTCCATGCGTATACCAAACCTGAGACCCTTCCTATAGCATGAGATGTGATATCCAAATCCTTCCCATTCCAATCCTGAGACCCTTCCTATAGCATGAGATGTGATATCTCAATGCTTATACCAAACCAGAGACCCGTCCTATAACATGAGATGGGATATCCAACTCCTTCCCATTCCAATCCTGAGCCACTTCCGATAGCAGAGATGTGATATCTCAATGCTTATACCAAACCTGAGACCCTTCCTATAACATGAGATGTGATATCCAACTCATTCCCGTTCCAAACCTGAGACACTTCCTATAGCATATGTGATATCCAACTCCTTCCCATAATGCTTCTAATATCAAACCTGAGACCCGTCCTATAACATGAGATGGGATATCCAACTCCTTCCCGTTCCAAACCTGAGACCCTTCCTATAGCATGAGATGTGATATCCAATTCCTTCCCATCCCAATCCTGAGACACCTCCGATAGCAGAGATGTGATATCTCAATGCTTATACCAAACCTGAGACTCTTCCTATAACATGAGATGTGATATCCAACTCCTTCCCGTTCCAAACCTGAGACCCTTCCTATAGCATGAGATGTGATATCCAAATCCTTCCCCTTCCAAACCTGGGCCCCTCCCTTTAGCATGAGATGTGATATCTCAATGCCTCTAATACCAAACCTGAGATCCTTCCAATAGCATGAGATGTCATATCTCAATGCTTCTGATACCAAACCTGAGATCCTTCCTATAACATGAGATGTGATATCCAAATCCTTCCCCTTCCAAATCTGAGACCCTCCCTTTAGCATGAGATGTGATATCCAACTCCTTCCCATTCCAATCCTGAGAGCCTTCTGATAGCATGAGATGTGATATCTCAATGCCTCTAATACAAAACCTGATTCCTACCTCTAACATGAAATGTGATATCCAACCCCTTCCCTTTCCAAACGTGAGACCCTCCCTATAGCATGAGATGTGATATCCAAGTCCTTCCCATTCCAATCCTGAGACCCTTCTGATAGCATGAGATGTGATATCTCAATGCCTCTAATACCAAACCTGATTCCTACCTCTAACATGAAATGTGATATCCAACCCCTTCCCTTTCCAAACGTGAGACCCTTCCTATAGCATGAGATGTGATATCTCAATGCTTCTAATACCAAACCTGAGACACTTCCTATAACATAAGATGGGATATCCAACTCCTTCCCATTCCAATCCTGAGACCCTTCCGATAGCAGAGTTGTGATATCTCAATGCTTATACCAAACCTGAGACCCTTCCTGTGGCATGAGATGTCATATACAACGCCTTCCCATTCCAATCCTGAGACCCTTCCTATAGCATGAGATGTGATATCCAACTCCTTCCCATTCCAATCCTGAGACCCTTCCTATAGCATGAGATTTGATATCTCAATGCTTCTAACACCAAACCTGAGATCCTTCCGATAGCATGAGATGTGATATCTCAATGCTTCTAATACCAAACCTGAGATCATTCCTATAACACGAGATGTTATATCCAAATCCTTCCCCTTCCAAACCTGAGACCCTCCCTTTAGCATGAGATGTGATATCCAACTCCTTCCCATTCCAATCCTGAGACCCTTCCTATAGCATGAGATGTGATTTCTCAATGCTTCTAATACCAAACCTGAGATCCTTCCTATAACATGAGATGTGATATCCAACTCCTTCCCATTCCAATCCTGAGACACTTCCTATAGCATGAGAAGTGATATCTCAATGCTTATACCAAACCTGAGACCCTTCCTACGGCATGAGATGTCATATACAACTCCTTCCCATTCCAATCCTGAGACCCTTCCTATAGCATGAGATGTGATATCTCAATGCTTATACCAAACCTGAGACCCTTCCTATAGCATGAGATGTGATATCCAACTACTTCCCATTCCAATCCTGAGACCCTTCCTATAGCATGAGATGTGATATCCAACTCCTTCCCTTTCCAAACCTGAGAGCCTATCTATAGCATGAGATGTGATATCCAATTCCTTCCCATTCCAATCCTGAGACCCTTCCTATAGCATGAGATGTGATATCTCAATGCTTCTAATACCAAACCTGAGACTCTTCCTATAGCATGAGATGTGATATCCAACTACTTCCCATTCCAATCCTGAGACCCTTCTTATAGCATGAGATGTGATATCCAACTCCTTCCATTCCAATCCTGAGACCCATCCTATAGCATGAGATGTGATATCTCAATGCTTATACCAAACCTGAGACCCTTCCTATAGCATGAGATGTGATATCCAACTACTTCCCATTCCAATCCTGAGAAATTTCCTATAGCATGAGATGTGATATCCAACTCCTTCCCTTTCCAAACCTGAGAGCATATCTATAGCATGAGATGGGATATCCAACTCCTTCCCATTCCAATCCTGAGACACTTCCGATAGCAGAGATGTGATATCTCAATGCTTATACCAAACCTGAGACCCTTCCTATAACATGAGATGTGATATCCAACTCCTTCCCGTTCCAAACCTGAGACCCTTCCTTTAGCATGAGATGTGATATCCAGCTCCTTCCCATTCCAATCCTGAGACACTTCCGATAGCATAAGATGTGATATCTCAATGCTTCTAATATCAAAACTGAGACCCTCCCTATAGCATGATATGTGATATCTAAGTCCTTCCCATTCCAATCCTAAGACCCTTCCTATAGCAGGAGATGTGATATCTCAATGCTTCTACCAAACCTGAGACCCTTCCTTTAGCATGAGATGTGATATCCAACTCCTTCCCATTCCAGTCCTGAGACCCTTCCTATAGCATGAGATATGATATCTCAATACTTCTAATACCAAACCTGAGATCCTTCTGATAACATGAGATGTGATATCCAAATCCTTCCCCTTCCAAACCTGAGACCCTCCCTTTAGAATGAGATGTGATATCCAACTCCTTCCCATTCCAATCCTGAGACCCTTCTGATAGCATGAGATGTGATATCTCAATGCTTCTAATACCAAACCTGAGATCCTTCCTATAACATGAGATGTGATATCCAACTCCTTCCTTTTCCAATCCTGAGACCCTTCCTATAGCATGAGAAGTGATATCTCCATGCGTATACCAAACCTGAGACCCTTCCTATAGCATGAGATGTGATATCCAAATCCTTCCCATTCCAATCCTGAGACCCTTCCTATAGCATGAGATGTGATATCTCAATGCTTTTACCAAACCAGAGACCCGTCCTATAACATGAGATGGGATATCCAACTCCTTCCCATTCCAATCCTGAGCCACTTCCGATAGCAGAGATGTGATATCTCAATGCTTATACCAAACCTGAGACCCTTCCTATAACATAAGATGTGATATCCAACTCATTCCCATTCCAAACCTGAGACACTTCCTATAGCATATGTGATATCCAACTCCTTCCCATTCCAAACATGAGACCCTTCCGATAGCATGAGATGTGATATCCAACTCCTTCCAATTCAAATACTGAGACCCTTCCAATAGCATATGTGATATCTCAATGCTTCTAATATCAAACCTGAGAACCTCCCTATAGCATGAGATGTGATATCCAACTCCTTCCCATCCCAATCCTGAGACACTTCCGATTTCAGAGATGTGATATCTCAATGTTTATACCAAACCTGAGACCCTTCCTATAACATGAGATGTGATATCCAACTCCTTCCCGTTCCAAACCTGAGACCCTTCCTTTAGCATGAGATGTGATATCCAGCTCCTTCCCATTCCAATCCTGAGACACTTCCGATAGCATAAGATGTGATATCTCAATGCTTCTAATATCAAAACTGAGATCCTCCCTATAGCATGATATGTGATATCTAAGTCCTTCCCATTCCAATCCTAAGACCCTTCCTATAGCACGAGATGTGATATCTCAATGCTTCTACCAAACCTGAGACCCTTCCTATAACATGAGATGTGATATCCAACTCCTTCCCGTTCCAAACCTGAGACCCTCCCTTTAGCATGAGATGTGATATCCAACTCCTTCCCATTCCAATCCTGAGACCCTTCTGATAGCATGAGATGTGATATCTCAATGCTTCTAATACCAAACCTGAGATCCTTCCTATAACATGAGATGTGATATCCAACTCCTTCCTTTTCCAATCCTGAGACCCTTCCTATAGCATGAGAAGTTATATCTCCATGCGTATACCAAACCTGAGACCCTTCCTATAGCATGAGATGTGATATCCAAATCCTTCCCATTCCAATCCTGAGACCCTTCCTATAGCATGAGATGTGATATCTCAATGCTTTTACCAAACCAGAGACCCGTCCTATAACATGAGATGGGATATCCAACTCCTTCCCATTCCAATCCTGAGCCACTTCCGATAGCAGAGATGTGATATCTCAATGCTTATACCAAACCTGAGACCCTTCATATAACATAAGATGTGATATCCAACTCATTCCCATTCCAAACCTGAGACACTTCCTATAGCATATGTGATATCCAACTCCTTCCCATTCCAAACATGAGACCATTCCGATAGCATGAGATGTGATATCCAACTCCTTCCAATTCCAATACTGAGACCCTTCCAATAGCATATGTGATATCTCAATGCTTCTAATATCAAACCTGAGAACCTCCCTATAGCATGAGATGTGATATCCAACTCCTTCCCATCCCAATCCTGAGACACTTCCGATTTCAGAGATGTGATATCTCAATGTTTATACCAAACCTGAGACTCTTCCTATAACATGAGATGTGATATCCAACTCCTTCCCGTTCCAAACCTGAGACCCTTCCTATAGCATGAGATGTGATATCCAACTCCTTCCCATTCCAATCCTGAGACCCTTCCTATAGCATGAGAAGTGATATCTCCATGCGTATACCAAACCTGAGACCCTTCCTATAGCATGAGATGTGATATCCAAATCCTTCCCATTCCAATCCTGAGACCCTTCCTATAGCATGAGATGTGATATCTCAATGCTTATACCAAACCAGAGACCCGTCCTATAACATGAGATGGGATATCCAACTCCTTCCCATTCCAATCCTGAGACCCTTCCTATAACATGAGATGTGATATCCAACTCCTTCCCATTCCAACCTGAGACCCTTCCTATAGCATGAGATGGGATATCCAACTCCTTCCAAATCCAATCCTGATACCCTTCCGATAGCATGAGATGTGATATCCCAATGCTTCTACCAAACCTGAGACCCATACTATGGCATGAGATGTGATATCAAACTCCTTCCCATTCCAATCCTGAGACCCTTCCTATAGCTTGAGATGTGATATCCAACTCCTTCCCATTCCAATTCTGAGACCCTTCCTATACCATGAGACTTGATATCTCAATGCTTCTAATACCAAACCTGAGACCCGTCCTATAACGTGAGATGTGATATCCAAATCCTTCCCCTTCCAAACCTTAGACCCTTCCTTTATCATGAGATGTGATTTCCAACTCCTTCCCATTCCAATCCTGACACCCTTCCGATATCATGAGATTTGTTATCTCAATGCTTGTAATATCAAACTTGAGACCCTCCCTATAGCATGAGATCTGACATCCAAGTCCTTCCCATTCCAATCATGAGACCCTTCCTATAGCATGAGATGTGATATCTCAATGCTTCTAATACCAAACCTGAGACCCTTCCTATAACATGAGATGGGATATCCAACTCCTTCCCATTCCAATCCTGAGACCCTTCCGATAGCAGAGATGTGATATCTCAATGCTTATACCAAACCTGAGACCCTTGCTATGGCCTGAGATGTCATATACAACTCCTTCCCATTCCAATCCTGAGACCCTTCCTATAGCATGAGATGTGATATCTCAATGCTTATACCAAACCTGAGACCCTTCCTATAGCATGAGATGTGATATCCAACTCCTTCCCATTCCAATCCTGAGACCCTTCCCATAGCATGAGATGTGATGTCTCAATGCTTCTAATACCAAACCTGAGATCCTTCCTATAACATGAGATGTGATATCCAACTCCTTCCCATTCCAATCCTGAGACCCTTCCTATAGCATGAGAAGTGATATCTCCATGCTTATAGCAAACCCGAGACCCTTCCTATAGCATGAGATGTAATATCCAACTCCTTCCCATTCCAATCCTGAGACCCTTCCTATAGCATGAGAAGTGATATCTCCATGCGTATACCAAACCTGAGACCCTTCCTATAGCATGAGATGTGATATCCAAATCCTTCCCATTCCAATCCTGAGACCCTTCCTATAGCATGAGATGTGATATCTCAATGCTTATACCAAACCAGAGACCCGTCCTATAACATGAGATGGGATATCCAACTCCTTCCCATTCCAATCCTGAGCCACTTCCGATAGCAGAGATGTGATATCTCAATGCTTATACCAAACCTGAGACCCTTCCTATAACATGAGATGTGATATCCAACTCATTCCCGTTCCAAACCTGAGACACTTCCTATAGCATATGTGATATCCAACTCCTTCCCATAATGCTTCTAATATCAAACCTGAGACCCGTCCTATAACATGAGATGGGATATCCAACTCCTTCCCGTTCCAAACCTGAGACCCTTCCTATAGCATGAGATGTGATATCCAATTCCTTCCCATCCCAATCCTGAGACACCTCCGATAGCAGAGATGTGATATCTCAATGCTTATACCAAACCTGAGACTCTTCCTATAACATGAGATGTGATATCCAACTCCTTCCCGTTCCAAACCTGAGACCCTTCCTATAGCATGAGATGTGATATCCAAATCCTTCCCCTTCCAAACCTGGGCCCCTCCCTTTAGCATGAGATGTGATATCTCAATGCCTCTAATACCAAACCTGAGATCCTTCCAATAGCATGAGATGTCATATCTCAATGCTTCTGATACCAAACCTGAGATCCTTCCTATAACTTGAGATGTGATATCCAAATCCTTCCCCTTCCAAATCTGAGACCCTCCCTTTAGCATGAGATGTGATATCCAACTCCTTCCCATTCCAATCCTGAGACCCTTCTGATAGCATGAGATGTGATATCTCAATGCCTCTAATACCAAACCTGATTCCTACCTCTAACATGAAATGTGATATCCAACCCCTTCCCTTTCCAAACGTGAGACCCTCCCTATAGCATGAGATGTGATATCCAAGTCCTTCCCATTCCAATCCTGAGACCCTTCTGATAGCATGAGATGTGATATCTCAATGCCTCTAATACCAAACCTGATTCCTACCTCTAACATGAAATGTGATATCCAACCCCTTCCCTTTCCAAACGTGAGACCCTTCCTATAGCATGAGATGTGATATCTCAATGCTTCTAATACCAAACCTGAGACACTTCCTATAACATAAGATGGGATATCCAACTCCTTCCCATTCCAATCCTGAGACCCTTCCGATAGCAGAGTTGTGATATCTCAATGCTTATACCAAACCTGAGACCCTTCCTGTGGCATGAGATGTCATATACAACGCCTTCCCATTCCAATCCTGAGACCCTTCCTATAGCATGAGATGTGATATCCAACTCCTTCCCATTCCAATCCTGAGACCCTTCCTATAGCATGAGATTTGATATCTCAATGCTTCTAACACCAAACCTGAGATCCTTCCGATAGCATGAGATGTGATATCTCAATGCTTCTAATACCAAACCTGAGATCATTCCTATAACACGAGATGTTATATCCAAATCCTTCCCCTTCCAAACCTGAGACCCTCCCTTTAGCATGAGATGTGATATCCAACTCCTTCCCATTCCAATCCTGAGACCCTTCCTATAGCATGAGATGTGATTTCTCAATGCTTCTAATACCAAACCTGAGATCCTTCCTATAACATGAGATGTGATATCCAACTCCTTCCCATTCCAATCCTGAGACACTTCCTATAGCATGAGAAGTGATATCTCAATGCTTATACCAAACCTGAGACCCTTCCTACGGCATGAGATGTCATATACAACTCCTTCCCATTCCAATCCTGAGACCCTTCCTATAGCATGAGATGTGATATCTCAATGCTTATACCAAACCTGAGACCCTTCCTATAGCATGAGATGTGATATCCAACTACTTCCCATTCCAATCCTGAGACCCTTCCTATAGCATGAGATGTGATATCCAACTCCTTCCCTTTCCAAACCTGAGAGCCTATCTATAGCATGAGATGTGATATCCAATTCCTTCCCATTCCAATCCTGAGACCCTTCCTATAGCATGAGATGTGATATCTCAATGCTTCTAATACCAAACCTGAGACTCTTCCTATAGCATGAGATGTGATATCCAACTACTTCCCATTCCAATCCTGAGACCCTTCTTATAGCATGAGATGTGATATCCAACTCCTTCCATTCCAATCCTGAGACCCATCCTATAGCATGAGATGTGATATCTCAATGCTTATACCAAACCTGAGACCCTTCCTATAGCATGAGATGTGATATCCAACTACTTCCCATTCCAATCCTGAGAAATTTCCTATAGCATGAGATGTGATATCCAACTCCTTCCCTTTCCAAACCTGAGAGCATATCTATAGCATGAGATGGGATATCCAACTCCTTCCCATTCCAATCCTGAGACACTTCCGATAGCAGAGATGTGATATCTCAATGCTTATACCAAACCTGAGACCCTTCCTATAACATGAGATGTGATATCCAACTCCTTCCCGTTCCAAACCTGAGACCCTTCCTTTAGCATGAGATGTGATATCCAGCTCCTTCCCATTCCAATCCTGAGACACTTCCGATAGCATAAGATGTGATATCTCAATGCTTCTAATATCAAAACTGAGACCCTCCCTATAGCATGATATGTGATATCTAAGTCCTTCCCATTCCAATCCTAAGACCCTTCCTATAGCAGGAGATGTGATATCTCAATGCTTCTACCAAACCTGAGACCCTTCCTTTAGCATGAGATGTGATATCCAACTCCTTCCCATTCCAGTCCTGAGACCCTTCCTATAGCATGAGATATGATATCTCAATACTTCTAATACCAAACCTGAGATCCTTCTGATAACATGAGATGTGATATCCAAATCCTTCCCCTTCCAAACCTGAGACCCTCCCTTTAGCATGAGATGTGATATCCAACTCCTTCCCATTCCAATCCTGAGACCCTTCTGATAGCATGAGATGTGATATCTCAATGCTTCTAATACCAAACCTGAGATCCTTCCTATAACATGAGATGTGATATCCAACTCCTTCCTTTTCCAATCCTGAGACCCTTCCTATAGCATGAGAAGTGATATCTCCATGCGTATACCAAACCTGAGACCCTTCCTATAGCATGAGATGTGATATCCAAATCCTTCCCATTCCAATCCTGAGACCCTTCCTATAGCATGAGATGTGATATCTCAATGCTTTTACCAAACCAGAAACCCGTCCTATAACATGAGATGGGATATCCAACTCCTTCCCATTCCAATCCTGAGCCACTTCCGATAGCAGAGATGTGATATCTCAATGCTTATACCAAACCTGAGACCCTTCCTATAACATAAGATGTGATATCCAACTCATTCCCATTCCAAACCTGAGACACTTCCTATAGCATATGTGATATCCAACTCCTTCCCATTCCAAACATGAGACCCTTCCGATAGCATGAGATGTGATATCCAACTCCTTCCAATTCAAATACTGAGACCCTTCCAATAGCATATGTGATATCTCAATGCTTCTAATATCAAACCTGAGAACCTCCCTATAGCATGAGATGTGATATCCAACTCCTTCCCATCCCAATCCTGAGACACTTCCGATTTCAGAGATGTGATATCTCAATGTTTATACCAAACCTGAGACTCTTCCTATAACATGAGATGTGATATCCAACTCCTTCCCGTTCCAAACCTGAGACCCTTCCTATAGCATGAGATGTGATATCCAGCTCCTTCCCATTCCAATCCTGAGACCCTTCCGATAGCATGAGATGTGTTATCTCAATGCTTCTAATACCAAACCTGAGATCCTTCTTATAACATGTGATGTGATATCCAAATCCTTCCCCTTCCAAACCTGAGACCCTCCCTTTAGCATGAGATGTCATATCCAACTTCTTCCCATTCCAATCCTGAGACCCTTATGATAGCATGAGATGTGATATCTCAATGCTTCTAATACCAAACCTGAGATCCTTCCTATAACATGAGATGTGATATCCAAATCCTTCCCCTTCCAAACCTGAGACCCTCCCTTTAGCATGAGATGTGATATCCAACTCCTTCCCATTCCAATCCTGAGACCCTTCTGATAGCATGAGATGTGATATCTCAATGCCTCTAATACCAAACCTGAGATCCTACCTCTAACATGAAATGTGATATCCAACTCCTTCCCTTTCCAAACCTGAGACCCTGCCTATAGCATGAGATGTGATATCCAAGTCCTTCCCATTCCAATCCTGAGACCCTTCCTATAGCATGAGATGTGATATCTCAATGCTTATACCAAACCTGGGACCCTTCCTATGGCATGAGATGTCATATACAACTCCTTCCCATTCCAATCCTGAGACCCTTCCTATAGCATGAGATGTGATATCTCAATGCTTATACCAAACCTGAGACCCTTCCTATAGCATGAGATGTGATATCCAACTTCTTCCCATTCCAATCCTGAGACCCTTCCTATAACATGAGATGTGATGTCTCAATGCTTCTAATACCAAACCTGAGATCTTTCCTATAACATGAGATGTGATATCCAACTCCTTCCCATTCCAATTCTGAGACCCTTCCTATAGCACGAGATGTGATATCTCAATGCCTCTTTACCAAACCTGATATCCTACCTCTAACATGAAATGTGATATCCAACTCCTTCCCCTTCCAAACCTGAGAGCCTTCCTATAGCATGAGATGTGATATCCAAGTCCTTCCCATTCCAATCCTGAGACCCTTCCTATAACATCAGATGTGATATCCAACTCCTTCCCATTCCAACCTGAGACCCTTCCTATAGCATGAGATGGGATATCCAACTCCTTCCAAATCCAATCCTGATACCCTTCCGATAGCATGAGATGTGATATCCCAATGCTTCTACAAAACCTGAGACCCATACATGGCATGAGATGTGATATCAAACTCCTTCCCATTCCAATCCTGAGACCCTTCCGATAGCAGAGATGTGATATCTCAATGCTTATACCAAACCTGAGACCCTTCCTATGGCATGAGATGTCATATACAACTCCTTCCCATTCCAATCCTGAGACCCTTCCTATAGCATGAGATGTGATATCTCAATGCTTATACCAAACCTGAGACCCTTCCTATAGCATGAGATGTGATATCCAACTCCTTCCCATTCCAATCCTGAGACCCTTCCTATAGCATGAGATGTGATATCTCAATGCTTATACCAAACCTGAATCCCTTCCTATAGCATGAGATGTGATATCCAACTCCTTCCGATTCCAATCCTGAGACCCTTCCTATAGCATTAGATGTGATATCTCAATGCCTCTAATACCAAACCTGAGATCCTTCCTCTAACATGAAATGTGATATCCAACTCCTTCCCTTTCCAAACCTGAGAGCCTACCTATAGCATGAGATGTGATATCCAAGTCCTTCCCATTCCAATCCTTAGACCCTTCCTACAGCATGAAATATGATATCTCAATGATTCTAATAACAAACCTGAGACCCGTCCTATAACATGAGATGGGATATCCGACTCCTTCCCATTCCAATCCTGAGACACTTCCGATAGCAGAGATGTGATATCTCAATGCTTATACCAAACCTGAGACCCTTCCTATAGCATGAGATGTGATATCCAATTCTTTCCCGTTCCAAACCTGAGACCCTTCCTATAGCATATGTGATATCCAACTCCTTCCCATTCCAAACATGAGACCCTTCCTATAGCAAGAATGTAATATCCAACTCCTTCCCATTCCAATCCTGAGACCCTTCCTACAGCATGCGATGTGATATCGCAATGCTTCTAATACCAAACCTGAGACCCGTCCTATAACATGAGATGGGATATCCAACTCCTTCCAGTTCCAAACCTGAGACCCTTCCTATAGCATGAGATGTGATATCAAACTCCTTCCCATTCCAATCCTGAGACCCTTCCGATAGCATGAGATGTGTTATCTCAATGCCTCTTTACCAAACCTGAGATCCTACCTCTAATATGAAATGTGATATCCAACTCCTTCCCCTTCCAAACCTGAAAGCCTTCCTATAGCATGAGATGTGATATCCAAGTCCTTCCCATTCCAATCCTGAGACCCTTCCTATAACATGAGATGTGATGTCTCAATGCTTCTAATACCAAACCTGAGATCTTTCCTATAACATGAGATGTGATATCCAACTCCTTCCCATTCCAATCCTGAGACCCTTCCTATAGCATGAGATGTGATATCTCAATGCCTCTTTACCAAACCTGAGATCCTACCTCTAACATGAAATGTGATATCCAACTCCTTCCCCTTCCAAACCCGAGAGCCTTCCTATAGCATGAGATGTGATATCCAAGTCCTTCCCATTCCAATCCTGAGACCCTTCCTATAACATCAGATGTGATATCCAACTCCTTCCCATTCCAACCTGAGACCCTTCCTATAGCATGAGATGGGATATTCAACTCCTTCCAAATCCAATCCTGATACCCTTCCGATAGCATGAGATGTGATATCTCAATGCTTCTAATACCAAACCTGTGACTCTTCCTATAACATGAGATGGGATATCCAACTCCTTCCCATTCCAATCCCGAGACCCTTCCGATAGCAGAGATGTGATATCTCAATGCTTATACCAAACCTGAGACCCTTCCTATGGCATGAGATGTCACATACAACTCCTTCCCATTCCAATCCTGAGACCCTTCCTATAGTATGAGATGTGATATCTCAATGCTTATACCAAACCTGAGACCCTTCCTATAGCATGAGATGTGATATCCAACTCCTTCCCATTCCAATCCTGAGACCCTTCCCATAGCATGAGATGTGATGTCTCAATGCTTCTAATACCAAACCTGAGATCCTTCCTATAACATCAAATGTGATATCCAACTCCTTCCCATTCCAATCCTGAGACCCTTCCTATAGCGTGAGATGTGATATCTCAATGCTTATACCAAACCTGAGACCCTTCCTATAGCATGAGATGTGACATCCAACTCCTTCCCATTCCAATCCTGAGACCCTTCCTATAGCATGAGATGTGATATCTCAATGCCTCTAATACCAAACCTGAGATCCTTCCCCTAACATGAAATGTGATATCCAACTCCTTCCCTTTCCAAACCTGAGAGCCTAACTATAGCATGAGATGTGATATCCAAGTCCTTCCCATTCCAATCCTTAGACCCTTCCTACAGCATGCAATATGATATCTCAATGATTCTAATAACAAACCTGAGACCCGTCCTATAACATGAGATGGGATATCCAACTCCTTTCAATTCCAATCCTGAGACACTTCCTATAGCATGAGATGTGATATCTCAATGCTTATACCAAACCTGAGACCCTTCCTATGGCATGAGATGTCATATACAACTCCTTCCCATTCCAATCCTGAGACCCTTCCTATAGCATGAGATGTGATATCTCAATGCTTATACCAAACCTGAGACCCTTCCTATAGCATGAGATGTGATATCCAACTTCTTCCCATTCCAATCCTGAGACCCTTCCTATAACATGAGATGTGATGTCTCAATGCTTCTAATACCAAACCTGAGATCTTTCCTATAACATGAGATGTGATATCCAACTCCTTCCCATTCCAATTCTGAGACCCTTCCTATAGCACGAGATGTGATATCTCAATGCCTCTTTACCAAACCTGATATCCTACCTCTAACATGAAATGTGATATCCAACTCCTTCCCCTTCCAAACCTGAGAGCCTTCCTATAGCATGAGATGTGATATCCAAGTCCTTCCCATTCCAATCCTGAGACCCTTCCTATAACATCAGATGTGATATCCAACTCCTTCCCATTCCAACCTGAGACCCTTCCTATAGCATGAGATGGGATATCCAACTCCTTCCAAATCCAATCCTGATACCCTTCCGATAGCATGAGATGTGATATCCCAATGCTTCTACAAAACCTGAGACCCATACATGGCATGAGATGTGATATCAAACTCCTTCCCATTCCAATCCTGAGACCCTTCCGATAGCAGAGATGTGATATCTCAATGCTTATACCAAACCTGAGACCCTTCCTATGGCATGAGATGTCATATACAACTCCTTCCCATTCCAATCCTGAGACCCTTCCTATAGCATGAGATGTGATATCTCAATGCTTATACCAAACCTGAGACCCTTCCTATAGCATGAGATGTGATATCCAACTCCTTCCCATTCCAATCCTGAGACCCTTCCTATAGCATGAGATGTGATATCTCAATGCTTATACCAAACCTGAATCCCTTCCTATAGCATGAGATGTGATATCCAACTCCTTCCGATTCCAATCCTGAGACCCTTCCTATAGCATTAGATGTGATATCTCAATGCCTCTAATACCAAACCTGAGATCCTTCCTCTAACATGAAATGTGATATCCAACTCCTTCCCTTTCCAAACCTGAGAGCCTACCTATAGCATGAGATGTGATATCCAAGTCCTTCCCATTCCAATCCTTAGACCCTTCCTACAGCATGCAATATGATATCTCAATGATTCTAATAACAAACCTGAGACCCGTCCTATAACATGAGATGGGATATCCAACTCCTTCCCATTCCAATCCTGAGACACTTCCGATAGCAGAGATGTGATATCTCAATGCTTATACCAAACCTGAGACCCTTCCTATAGCATGAGATGTGATATCCAATTCTTTCCCGTTCCAAACCTGAGACCCTTCCTATAGCATATGTGATATCCAACTCCTTCCCATTCCAAACATGAGACCCTTCCTATAGCAAGAATGTAATATCCAACTCCTTCCCATTCCAATCCTGAGACCCTTCCTACAGCATGCGATGTGATATCGCAATGCTTCTAATACCAAACCTGAGACCCGTCCTATAACATGAGATGGGATATCCAACTCCTTCCAGTTCCAAACCTGAGACCCTTCCTATAGCATGAGATGTGATATCAAACTCCTTCCCATTCCAATCCTGAGACCCTTCCGATAGCATGAGATGTGTTATCTCAATGCCTCTTTACCAAACCTGAGATCCTACCTCTAATATGAAATGTGATATCCAACTCCTTCCCCTTCCAAACCTGAAAGCCTTCCTATAGCATGAGATGTGATATCCAAGTCCTTCCCATTCCAATCCTGAGACCCTTCCTATAACATGAGATGTGATGTCTCAATGCTTCTAATACCAAACCTGAGATCTTTCCTATAACATGAGATGTGATATCCAACTCCTTCCCATTCCAATCCTGAGACCCTTCCTATAGCATGAGATGTGATATCTCAATGCCTCTTTACCAAACCTGAGATCCTACCTCTAACATGAAATGTGATATCCAACTCCTTCCCCTTCCAAACCTGAGAGCCTTCCTATAGCATGAGATGTGATATCCAAGTCCTTCCCATTCCAATCCTGAGACCCTTCCTATAACATCAGATGTGATATCCAACTCCTTCCCATTCCAACCTGAGACCCTTCCTATAGCATGAGATGGGATATTCAACTCCTTCCAAATCCAATCCTGATACCCTTCCGATAGCATGAGATGTGATATCTCAATGCTTCTAATACCAAACCTGTGACTCTTCCTATAACATGAGATGGGATATCCAACTCCTTCCCATTCCAATCCCGAGACCCTTCCGATAGCAGAGATGTGATATCTCAATGCTTATACCAAACCTGAGACCCTTCCTATGGCATGAGATGTCACATACAACTCCTTCCCATTCCAATCCTGAGACCCTTCCTATAGTATGAGATGTGATATCTCAATGCTTATACCAAACCTGAGACCCTTCCTATAGCATGAGATGTGATATCCAACTCCTTCCCATTCAAATCCTGAGACCCTTCCCATAGCATGAGATGTGATGTCTCAATGCTTCTAATACCAAACCTGAGATCCTTCCTATAACATCAAATGTGATATCCAACTCCTTCCCATTCCAATCCTGAGACCCTTCCTATAGCATGAGATGTGATATCTCAATGCTTATACCAAACCTGAGACCCTTAATATAGCATGAGATGTGACATCCAACTCCTTCCCATTCCAATCCTGAGACCCTTCCTATAGCATGAGATGTGATATCTCAATGCCTCTAATACCAAACCTGAGATCCTTCCCCTAACATGAAATGTGATATCCAACTCCTTCCCTTTCCAAACCTGAGAGCCTAACTATAGCATGAGATGTGATATCCAAGTCCTTCCCATTCCAATCCTTAGACCCTTCCTACAGCATGCAATATGATATCTCAATGATTCTAATAACAAACCTGAGACCCGTCCTATAACATGAGATGGGATATCCAACTCCTTTCAATTCCAATCCTGAGACACTTCCTATAGCATGAGATGTGATATCTCAATGCTTATACCAAACCTGAGACCCTTCCTATGGCATGAGATGTCATATACAACTCCTTCCCATTCCAATCCTGAGACCCTTCCTATAGCATGAGATGTGATATCTCAATGCTTATACCAAACCTGAGACCCTTCCTATAGCATGAGATGTGATATCCAACTTCTTCCCATTCCAATCCTGAGACCCTTCCTATAACATGAGATGTGATGTCTCAATGCTTCTAATACCAAACCTGATATCTTTCCTATAACATGAGATGTGATATCCAACTCCTTCCCATTCCAATCCTGAGACCCTTCCTATAGCATGAGATGTGATATCTCAATGCTTATACCAAACCTGAGGCCCTTCCTATAGCTTGAGATATGATATCCAACTCCTTCCCATTCCAATCCTGAGAACCTTCCTATAGCATGAGATGTGATATCTCAATGCCTCTAATACCAAACCTGAGATCCTTCCTCTAACATGAAATGTGATATCCAACTCCTTCCCCTTCCAAACCTGAGAGCCTTCCTATAGCATGAGATATGATATCCAAGTCCTTCCCATTCCAATCCTGAGACCCTTCCTATAACATGAGATGTGATATCCAACTCCTTCCCATTCCAACCTGAGACCCTTCCTATAGCATGAGATGGGATATCCAACTCCTTCCAAATCCAATCCTGATACCCTTCCGATAGCATGAGATGTGATATCCCAATGCTTCTACCAAACCTGAGACCCATACTATGGCATGAGATGTGATATCAAACTCCTTCCCATTCCAATCCTGAGACCCTTCCTATAGCTTGAGATGTGATATCCAACTCCTTCCCATTCCAATTCTGAGACCCTTCCTATACCATGAGACTTGATATCTCAATGCTTCTAATATCAAACTTGAGACCCTCCCTATAGCATGAGATCTGACATCCAAGTCCTTCCCATTCCAATCCTGAGACCCTTCCTATAGCATGAGATGTGATATCTCAATGCTTCTAATACCAAACCTGAGACCCTTCCTATAACATGAGATGGGATATCCAAGTCCTTCCCATTCTAATCCTGAGACCCTTCCCATAGCATGAGATGTGATGTCTCAATGCTTCTAATACCAAACCTGAGATCCTTCCTATAACATGAGATGTGATATCCAAGTCCTTCCCATTCCAATCCTGAGACCCTTCCTATAGCATGAGAAGTGATATCTGCTATCGGAAGGGTCTCAGGATTGGAATATGAAGGAGTTGGATATCCCATCTCATGTTATAGGAAGGGTCTCAGGTTTGGTATTAGAAGCATTGAGATATCACATCTCATGCTATAGGAAGGGTCTCAGGATTGGAATGGGAAGGACTTGGATGTCAGATCTCATGCTATAGGGAGGGTCTCAAGTTTGATATTAGAAGCATTGAGATAACAAATCTCATGATATCGGAAGGGTGTCAGGATTGGAATGGGAAGGAGTTGGAAATCACATCTCATGATAAAGGAAGGGTCTAGGGTTTGGAAGGGGAAGGATTTGGATATCACATCTCATGTTATAGGACGGGTCTCAGGTTTGGTATTAGAAGCATTGAGATATCAAGTCTCATGGTATAGGAAGGGTCTCAGAATTGGAATGGGAAGGAGTTGGATATCACATCTCAAGCTATAGGAAGGGTCTCAGGAATGGAATGGGAAGGAGTTTGATATCACATCTCATGCCATAGTATGGGTCTCAGGTTTGGTAGAAGCATTGGGATATCACATCTCATGCTATCGGAAGGGTATCAGGATTGGATTTGGAAGGAGTTGGATATCCCATCTCATGCTATAGGAAGGGTCTCAGGTTGGAATGGGAAGGAGTTGGATATCACATCTCATGTTATAGGAAGGGTCTCAGGATTGGAATGGGAAGGAGCTGGATATCCCATCTCATGTTATAGGATGGGTCTCTGGTTTGGTATAAGCATTGAGATATCACATCTCATGCTATAGGAAGGGTCTCAGGATTGGAATGGGAAGGATTTGGATATCACATCTCATGCTATAGGAAGGGTCTCGGGTTTGGTATAAGCATGGAGATATCACTTCTCATGCTATAGGAAGGGTCTCAGGATTGGAATGGGAAGGAGTTGGATATCACATCTCATGTTATAGGAAGGATCTCAGGTTTGGTATTAGAAGCATTGAGACATCACATCTCATGCTATGGGAAGGGTCTCAGGATTAGAATGGGAAGGACTTGGATATCCCATCTCATGTTATAGGAAGGGTCTCAGGTTTGGTATTAGAAGCATTGAGATATCACATCTCATGCTATAGGAAGGGTCTCAGGATTGGAATGGGAAGGACTTGGATGTCAGATCTCATGCTATAGGGAGGGTCTCAAGTTTGATATTAGAAGCATTGAGATATCAAGTCTCATGGTATAGGAAGGGTCTCAGAATTGGAATGGGAAGGAGTTGGATATCACATCTCAAGATATAGGAAGGGTCTCAGGATTGGAATGGGAAGGAGTTTGATATCACATCTCATGTTATAGGAAGGGTCTCAGGATTGGAATGGGAAGGACTTGGATATCATATCTCATGCTATAGGAAGGCTCTCAGGTTTGGAAGGGGAAGGAGTTGGATATCACATTTCATGTTAGAGGAAGGATCTCAGGTTTGGTATTAGAGGCATTGAGATATCACATCTCATGCTATAGGAAGGTTCTCAGGATTGGAATGGGAAGGAGTTGGATATCACATCTCAAGCTATAGGAAGGGTCTCAGGTTTGGTATAAGCATTGAGATATCACATCTCATGCTATAGGAAGGGTCTCAGGATTGGAATGGGAAGGAGTTGGATATCACATCTCATGTTATAGGAAAGATATCAGGTTTGGTATTAGAAGCATTGAGACATCACATCTCATGTTATAGGAAGGGTCTCAGGATTGGAATGGGAAGAAGTTGGATATCACATCTCATGCTATAGGAAGGGTCTCAGGTTTGGTATAAGCATTGAGATATCACATCTCATGCTATAGGAAGGGTCTCAGGATTGGAATGGGAAGGAGTTGTATATGACATCTCATGCCATAGGAAGGGTCTCAGGTTTGGTATAAGCATTGAGATATCACATCTCATGCTATAGGAAGTGTCTCAGGATTGGAATTGAAAGGAGATGGATATCCCATCTCATGTTATAGGACGGGTCTCAGGTTTGTTATTAGAATCATTGAGATATCATATTGCATGCTGTAGGAAGGGTCTAAGGATTGGAATGGGAAGGACTTGGATATCACATCTCATGCTATAGTTAGGCTCTCAGGTTTGGAAAGGGAAGGAGTTGGATATCACATTTCATGTTAGGGGAAGGATCTCAGGTTTGGTATTAGAGGCATTGAGATATCACATCTCATGCTATAGGAAGGGTCTCAGGTTTGGTGTAAGCATTGAGATATCACATCCCATGCTATAGGAAGGGTCTCAGGATTGGAATGGGAAGGAGTTGGATATCACATTTGATGTTATAGTAAGGATCTCAGGTTTGGTATTAGAAGCATTGAGACATCACATCTCATGCTATGGGAAGGGTCTCAGGATTGGAATGGGAAGGAGTTGGATATCACATCTCATGCTATAGGAAGGGTCTCAGGTTTGGTATAAGCATTGAGATATCACATCTCATGCTATAGGAAGGGTCTTAGGATTGGAATGGGAAGGAGTCGGATATCACATCTCATGCTAAAGGGAGGGTCTCAGGTTTGGAAGTGGAAGTATTTGGATATCACATCTCATGTTATAGGAAGGATCTCAGGCTTGGTATTAGAAGCATTGAGATATCACATTTCATGCTATAGGAAGGGTCTCAGGATTGGAATGGGAAGGAGTTGTATGTGACATCTCATGCCATATGAAGGGTCTCAGGTTTGGTACAAGCATTGAGATATCACATCTCATACTATAGGAAGGGTCTCAGGATTGGAATGGGAAGGAGTTGTATGTGACATCTCATGCCATAGGAAGGGTCTCAGGTTTGGTATAAGCATTGAGATATCACATCTCTGCTATCGGAAGGGTCTCAGGATTGGAATGGGAAGGAGTTGGATATCCCATCTCATGTTATAGGAAGAGTCACAGGTTTGGTATTAGAAGCATTGAGATATCACATCTCATGCTATCGGAAGGGTTTCAGGATTGGATTTGGAAGGAGTTGAATATCCCATCTCATGCTATAGGAAGGGTCTCAGGTTGGAATGGGAAGGAGTTGGATATCACATCTGATGTTATAGGAAGGGTCTCAGGATTGGAATGGGAAGGACTTGGATATCACATCTCATGCTATAGGAAGGCTCTCAGGTTTGGAAGGGGAAGGAGTTGGATATCACATTTCATGTTAGAGGTAGGATCTCAGGTTTGGTAAAGAGGCATTGAGATATCACATCTCATGCTATAGGAAGGGTCTCAGGATTGGAATGGGAAGGAGTTGGATATCACATCTCATGTTATAGGAAAGATCTCAGGTTTGGTATTAGAAGCATTGAGACATCACATCTCATGTTATAGGAAGGTTCTCAGGATTGGAATGGGAAGGACTTGGATATCACATCTCATGCTATAGGAAGGCTCTCAGGTTTGGAAGGGGAAGGAGTTGGATATCACATTTCATATTAGAGGTAGGATCTCAGGTTTGGTAAAGAGGCATTGAGATAACACATCTCATGCTATCGGAAGGGTCTCAGGATTGGAATGGGAAGGAGTTTGATATCACATCTCATGCTATAGGAAGGGTCTCAGGTTTGGAACTGGAAGGAGTTGGATATCCCATCTCATGTTATAGGACGGGTCTCAGGTTTGGTATTAGAAGCATTGAGATATCACATCGCATGCTGTAGGAAGGGTCTCAGGATTGGAATGGGAAGGAGTTGGATATTACATTCTTGCTATAGGAAGGGTCTCATGTTTGGAATGGGAAGGAGTTGGATATCACATATGCTATAGGAAGGGTCTCAGGTTTGGAACGGGAAAGAATTGGATATCACATCTCATGCTATAGGAAGGGTCTCAGGTTTGGTATAAGCATTGAGATATCACATCTCTGCTATCGGAAGTGTCTCAGGATTGGAATGTGAAGGAGTTGGATATCCCATCTCATGTTATAGGACGGGTCTCAGGTTTGTTATTAGAATCATTGAGATATCATATTGCATGCTGTAGGAAGGGTCTAAGGATTGGAATGGGAAGGACTTGGATATCACATCTCATGCTATAGGTAGGCTCTCAGGTTTGGAAAGGGAAGGAGTTGGATATCACATTTCATGTTAGAGGAAGGATCTCAGGTTTGGTATTAGAGGCATTGAGATATGACATCTAATGCTATAGGAAGGGTCTCAGGATTGGAATGGGAAGGAGTTGGATATCACATCTCATGCTATAGGAAGGGATTCAGGTTTGGTATAAGCATTGAGATATCACATCTCATGCTATAGGAAGGGTCTCAGGATTGGAATGGGAAGGAGTTGGATATCACATCTCATGCTATAGGAAGGGTCTCAGGTTTGGTATAAGAATTGAGATATCACATCTCATGCTATAGGAAGGGTCTCAGGATTGGAATGGGAAGGAGTTGTATATGACATCTCATGCCATAGGAAGGGTCTCAGGTTTGGTATAAGCATTGAGATATCACATCTCTGCTATCGGAAGGGTCTCAGGATTGGAATGGGAAGGAGTTTGATATCACATCTCATGCCATGTATGGGTCTCAGGTTTTGTAGAAGCATTGGGATATCACATCTCATGCTATCGGAAGGGTATCAGGATTGGATTTGGAAGGAGGTGGATATCCCATCTCATGCTATAGGAAGGGTCTCAGGTTGGAATGGGAAGGAGTTGGATATCACATCTGATGTTATAGGAAGGGTCTCAGGATTGGAATGGGAAGGACTTGGATATCACATCTCATGCTATAGGAAGGCTCTCAGGTTTGGAAGGGGAAGGAGTTGGATATCACATTTCATGTTAGAGGTAGGATATCAGGTTTGGTAAAGAGGCATTGAGATATCACATCTCGTGCTATAGGAAGGGTCTCAGAATTGGAATGGGAAGGAGTTGGATATCACATCTCATGTTATAGGAAAGATCTCAGGTTTGGTATTAGAAGCATTGAGACATCACATCTCATGTTATAGGAAGGGTCTCAGGATTGGAATGGGAAGAAGTTGGATATCACATCTCATGCTATAGGAAGGGTCTCAGGTTTGGTATAAGCATTGAGGTATCACATCTCATGCTATAGGAAGGGTCTCAGGATTGGAATGGGAAGGAGTTGTATATGACATCTCATGCCATAGGAAGGGTCCCAGGTTTGGTATAAGCATTGAGATATCACATCTCATGCTATAGGAAGGGTCTCAGGATTGGAATGGGAAGGACTTGGATATCACATCTCATGCTATAGGCAGGGTCTCAGGTTTGGAAAGGGAAGGAGTTGGATATCACATTTCATGTTAGAGGTAGGATCTCAGGTTTGGTATTAGAGGCATTGAGATATCACATCTCATGCTATCAGAAGGGTCTCAGGATTGGAATGGGAAGGAGTTGGATATCACATCTCATGCTAAAGGGAGGGTCTCAGGTTTGGAAGGGGAAGGATTTGGATATCACATCTCATGTTATAGGAAGGATCTCAGGTTTGGTATTAGAAGCATTGAGATATCACATCTCATGCTATCATAAGGGTCTCAGGATTGGAATGGGAAGGAGTTGGATATCACATCTCATGCTAAAGGGAGGGTCTCAGGTTTGGAAGGGGAAGGATTTGGATATCACATCACATGTTATAAGAAGGATCTCAGGTTTGGTATTAGAAGCATTGAGATAACACATCTCATGCTATCGGAAGGGTCTCAGGATTGGAATGGGAAGGAGCTCGATATCACATCTCATGCTATAGGAAGGGTCTCAGGTTTGGAATGGGAAGGAGTTGGATATCACATCTCATGTTATAGGAAGAGTCTCAGGTTTGGTATAAACATTGAGATATCACATCTCTGAAATCGGAAGTGTCTCAGGATTGGGATGGGAAGGAGTTGGATATCACATCTCATGCTATAGGGAGGTTCTCAGGTTTGATATTAGAAGCATTGAGATATCACATATGCTATTGGAAGGGTCTCAGTATTTGAATTGGAAGGAGTTGGATATCACATCTCATGCTATCGGAAGGGTCTCATGTTTGGAATGGGAAGGAGTTGGATATCACATATGCTATAGGAAGTGTCTCAGGTTTGGAATGGGAATGAGTTGGATATCACATCTTATGTTATAGGAAGGGTCTCAGGTTTGGTATAAGCATTGAGATATCACATCTCTGCTATCGGAAGTGGCTCAGGATTGGAATGGGAAGGAGTTGGATATCCCATCTCATGTTATAGGACGGGTCTCTGGTTTGGTAAAAGCATTGAGATATCACATCTCATGCTATAGGAAGGGTCTCAGGATTGGAATGGGAAGGATTTGGATATCACATCTCATGCTATAGGAAGGGTCTCAGGTTTGGTATACGCATGGAGATATCTGTTCTCATGCTATAGGAAGGGTCTCAGGATTGGAAAAGGAAGGAGTTGGATATCACATCTCATGTTATAGGAAGGATCTCAGGTTTGGTATTAGAAGCATTGAGATATCACATCTCATGCTATCAGAAGGGTCTCAGGATTGGAATGGGAAGGAGTTGGATATCACATCTCATGCTAAAGGGAGGGTCTCAGGTTTGGAAGGGGAAGGATTTGGATATCACATCTCATGTTACCAGAAGGATCTCAGGTTTGGTATTAGAAGTATTGAGATATCATATCTCATGCTATAGGAAGGGTCTCAGGACTGGAATGGGAAGGAGTTGGATATCACATCTCATGCTAAAGGAAGGGTCTCAGGTTTGGTAGAAGCATTGAGATATCACATCTCCTGCTATAGGAAGGGTCTTAGGATTGGAATGGGAAGGACTTAGATATCACATATCATGCTATAGGGAGGGTCTCAGTTTTGATATTAGAAGCATTGAGATATCACATCTTATGCTATCGGAAGTGTCTCAGGATTGGAATGGGAAGGAGCTGGATATCACATCTCATGCTAAAGGAAGGGTCTCAGGTTTGGAACGGGAAGGAGTTGGATATCACATCTCATGTTATAGGAAGGGTCTCAGGTTTGGTATAAGCATTGAGATATCACATCTCTGCTATCGGAAGTGTCTCAGGATTGGAATGGGAAGGAGTTGGATATCCCATCTCATGCTATAGATATGCTCTCAGGTTTGGAAAGGGAAGGAGTTGGATATCACATCTCATGCTATAGGAAATTTCTCAGGATTGGAATGGGAAGTAGTTGGATATCACATCTCATGCTATAGGAAGGGTCTCAGGTTTGGTATAAGCATTGAGATATCACATCTCATGCTATAGGATGGGTCTCAGGATTGGAATGGAAGGAGTTGGATATCACATCTCATGCTATAAGAAGGGTCTCAGGATTGGAATGGGAAGTAGTTGGATATCACATCTCATGCTATAGGAAGAGTCTCAGGTTTGGTATTAGAAGCATTGAGATATCACATCTCATGCTATAGGAAGGGTCTCAGGATTGGAATGGGAAGGAATTGGATATCACATCTCATGCTATAGATAGGCTCTCAGGTTTGGAAAGGGAAGGAGTTGGATATCACATCTCATGCTATAGGAAGGGTCTCAGGATTGGAATGGGAAGTAGTTGGATATCACATCTCATGCTATAGGAAGGGTCTCAGGTTTGGTATAAGCATTGAGATATCACATCTCATGCTATAGGAAGGGTCTCAGGATTGGAATGGGAAGGAGTTGTATATGACATCTCATGCCGTAGGAAGGGTCTCAGGTTTGGTATAAGCATTGAGATATCACTTCTCATGCTATAGGAAGTGTCTCAGGATTGGAATGGGAAGGAGTTGGATATCACATCTCATGTTATAGGAAGGATCTCAGGTTTGGTATTAGAAGCATTGAGAAATCACATCTCATGCTATAGGAAGGGTCTCAGGATTGGAATGGGAAGGAGTTGGATATCACATCTCATGCTAAAGGGAGGGTCTCAGGTTTGGAAGGGGAAGGATTTGGATATAACATCTCGTGTTATAGGAATAATCTCAGGTTTGGTATTAGAAGCATTGAGATATCACATCTCATGCTATCGGAAGGATCTCAGGTTTGGTGTTAGAAGCATTGAGATATCAAATCTCATGCTATAGGAAGGGTCTCAGGATTGGAATGGGAAGGAGTTGGATATCACATCTCATGCTATAGGAAGGGTCTCAGATTGGAATGGGAAGGCGTTGTATATGACATCTCATGCCACAGGAAGGGTCTCAGGTTTGGTATAAGCATTGAGATATCACATCTCTGCTATCGGAAGGGTCTCAGGATTGGAATGGGAAGGAGTTGGATATCCCATCTTATGTTATAGGAAGTGTCTCAGGTTTGGTATTAGAAGCATTGAGATATCACATCTCATGCTATAGGAAGGGTCTCAGGATTGGAATGGGAAGGACTTGGATATCACATCTCATGCTATAGGGAGGGTCTCACGTTTGGAAAGGGAAGGGGTTGGATATCACATTTCATGTTAGAGGTAGGAATCAGGTTTGGTATTAGAGGCATTGAGATATCACATCTCATGCTATCAGAAGGGTCTCAGGATTGGAATGGGAAGGAGTTGGATATCACATCTCATGCTAAAGGGAGGGTCTCAGATTTGGAAGGGGAAGGATTTGGATATCACATCTCATGTTATAGGAAGGATCTCAGGTTTGGTATCAGAAGCATTGAGATATGACATCTCATGCTATTGGAAGGATCTCAGGTTTGGTATTAGAGGCATTGAGATATCACATCTCATGCTAAAGGGAGGGGCCCAGGTTTGGAAGGGGAAGGATTTGGATATCACATCTCTTATTATAGGAAGGATCACAGGTTTGGTATTAGAAGAATTGAGATATCACATCTCATGCTATCGGAAGGGTCTCAGGATTGGAATGGGAAGGAGTTGGATATCACATCTCATGCTATAGGAAGGGTCTCAGGTTTGGAACGGGAAGGAGTTGGATATCACATCTCATGTTATAGGAAGAGTCTCAGGTTTGGTATAAGCATTGAGATATCACATCTCTGCTATCGGAGGTGTCTCAGGATTGGGATGGGAAGGAATTGGATATCACATCTCATGCTATAGGAAGGGTCTCAGGTTTGGAACGGGAAGGAGTTGGATATCCCATCTCATGTTATAGGACGGGTCTCAGGTTTGATATTAGAAGCATTATGGGAAGGAGTTGGATATCACATCTCATGCTATAGGAAGTGTCTCAGGTTTGGAACGGGAATGAGTTGGATATCACATCTCATGTTATAGGAAGGGTCTCAGGTTTGGTATAAGCATTGAGATATCACATCTCTGCTATCGGAAGTGGCTCAGGTTTGGAATGGGAAGGAGTTGGATATCCCATCTCATGTTATAGGACGGGTCTCTGGTTTGGTATAAGCATTGAGATATCACATCTCATGCTATAGGAAGGGTCTCAGGATTGGAATGGGAAGAATTTGGATATCACATCTCATGCTATAGGAAGGGTCTCAGGTTTGGTATACGCATGGAGATATCACTTCTCATGCTATAGGAAGGGTCTCAGGATTGGAATGGGAAGCAGTTGGATATTACATCTCATGCTATAGGAAGGGTCTCAGGTTTGCTATAAGCATGGAGATATCACTTCTCATGCTATAGGAAGGGTCTCAGGATTGGAATGGGAAGGAGTTGGATATCACATCTCATGTTATAGGAAGGATCTCAGGTTTGGTATTAGAAGCATTGAGACATCACATCTCATGCTATGGGAAGGGTCTCAGGATTGGAATGGGAAGGAGTTGGATATCACATCTCATGCTATAGGAAGGGTCTCAGGTTTGGTATAAGCATTGAGATATCACATCTCATGCTATAGGAAGGGTCTCAGGATTGGAATGGGAAGGAGTTGTATATAACATCTCAGGCCATAGCAAGGGTCTCAGGTTTGGTATAAGCATTGAGATATCACATCTCTGCTATCGGAAGGGTCTCAGGATTGGAATGGGAAGGAGTTGGATATCCCATCTCATGTTATAGGAAGGGTCTCAGGTTTGGTATTAGAAGCATTGAGATATCACATCTCATGCTATAGGAAGGGTCTCAGGATTGGAATGGGAAGGACTTGGATGTCAGATCTCATGCTATAGGGAGGGTCTCAAGTTTGATATTACAAGCATTGAGATAACAAATCTCATGATATCGGAAGGGTGTCAGGATTGGAATGGGAAGG
Organism: Ambystoma mexicanum; assembly: GCF_040938575.1. NCBI lineage: Eukaryota > Metazoa > Chordata > Amphibia > Caudata > Ambystomatidae > Ambystoma > Ambystoma mexicanum. The sequence goes on from NC_090934.1 coordinate 1,160,268,378, forward strand.
AGTTGGAAATCACATCTCATGATAAAGGAAGGGTCTAAGGTTTGGAAGGGGAAGGATTTGGATATCACATCTCACGTTATAGGACAGGTCTCAGGTTTGGTATTAGAAGCATTGAGATATCAAGTCTCATGGTATAGGAAGGGTCTCAGAATTGGAATGGGAAGGAGTTGGATATCACATCTCAAGCTATAGGAAGGGCCTCAGGATTGGAATGGGAAGGAGTTTGATATCACATCTCATGCCATAGTATGGGTCTCAGGTTTGGTAGAAGCATTGGGATATCACATCTCATGCTATCGGAAGGGTATCAGGATTGGATTTGGAAGGAGTTGGATATCCCATCTCATGCTATAGGAAGGGTCTCAGGTTGGAATGGGAAGGAGTTGTATATCACATCTCATGTTATAGGAAGGGTCTCAGGATTGGAATGGGAAGGAGTTGGATATCCCATCTCATGTTATAGGACGGGTCTCTGGTTTGGTATAAGCATTGAGATATCACATCTCATGCTATAGGAAGGGTCTCAGGATTGGAATGGGAAGGATTTGGATATCACATCTCATGCTATAGGAAGGGTCTCAGGTTTGATATACGCATGGAGATATCACTTCTCATGCTATAGGAAGGGTCTCAGGATTGGAATGGGAAGGAGTTGGATATCACATCTCATGCTATAGGAAGGGTCTCAGGTTTGGAACGGGAAGGAGTTGGATATCACATCTCATGTTATAGGAAGAGTCTCAGGTTTGGTATAAACATTGAGATATCACATCTCTGAAATCGGAAGTGTCTCAGGATTGGGATGGGAAGGAGTTGGATATCACATCTCATGCTATAGGGAGGTTCTCAGGTTTGATATTAGAAGCATTGAGATATCACATATGCTATTGGAAGGGTCTCAGTATTGGAATTGGAAGGAGTTGGATATCACATCTCATGCTATCGGAAGGGTCTCATGTTTGGAATGGGAAGGAGTTGGATATCACATATGCTATAGGAAGTGTCTCAGGTTTGGAATGGGAATGAGTTGGATATCACATCTTATGTTATAGGAAGGGTCTCAGGTTTGGTATAAGCATTGAGATATCACATCTCTGCTATCGGAAGTGGCTCAGGATTGGAATGGGAAGGATTTGGATATCCCATCTCATGTTATAGGACGGGTCTCTGGTTTGGTAAAAGCATTGAGATATCACATCTCATGCTATAGGAAGGGTCTCAGGATTGGAATGGGAAGGATTTGGATATCACATCTCATGCTATAGGAAGGGTCTCAGGTTTGGTATACGCATGGAGATATAATTTCTCATGCTAGAGGAAGGGTCTCAGGATTGGAAAAGGAAGGAGTTGGATATCACATCTCATGTTATAGGAAGGATCTCAGGTTTGGTATTAGAAGCATTGAGATATCACATCTCATGCTATCAGAAGGGTCGAAGGATTGGAATGGGAAGGAGTTGGATATCACATCTCATGCTAAAGGGAGGGTCTCAGGTTTGGAAGGGGAAGGATTTGGATATCACATCTCATGTTATCAGAAGGATCTCAGGTTTGGTATTAGAAGTATTGAGATATCATATCTCATGCTATAGGAAGGGTCTCAGGACTGGAATGGGAAGGAGTTGGATATCACATCTCATGCTAAAGGAAGGGTCTCGGGTTTGGTAGAAGCATTGAGATATCACATCTCCTGCTATAGGAAGGGTCTTAGGATTGGAATGGGAAGGACTTAGATATCACATATCATGCTATAGGGAGGATCTCAGTTTTGATATTAGAAGCATTGAGATATCACATCTTATGCTATCGGAAGTGTCTCAGGATTGGAATGGGAAGGAGCTGGATATCACATCTCATGCTAAAGGAAGGGTCTCAGGTTTGGAACGGGAAGGAGTTGGATATCACATCTCATGTTATAGGAAGGGTCTCAGGTTTGGTATAAGCATTGAGATATCACATCTCTGCTATCGGAAGTGTCTCAGGATTGGAATGGGAAGGAGTTGGATATCCCATCTCATGCTATAGATATGCTCTCAGGTTTGGAAAGGGAAGGAGTTGGATATCACATCTCATGCTATAGGAAATTTCTCAGGATTGGAATGGGAAGTAGTTGGATATCACATCTCATGCTATAGGAAGGGTCTCAGGTTTGGTATAAGCATTGAGATATCACATCTCATGCTATAGGATGGGTCTCAGGATTGGAATGGAAGGAGTTGGATATCACATCTCATGCTATAAGAAGGGTCTCAGGATTGGAATGGGAAGTAGTTGGATATCACATCTCATGCTATAGGAAGGGTCTCAGGTTTGGTATTAGAAGCATTGAGATATCACATCTCATGCTATAGGAAGGGTCTCAGGATTGGAATGGGAAGGAATTGGATATCACATCTCATGCTATAGATAGGCTCTCAGGTTTGGAAAGGGAAGGAGTTGGATATCACATCTCATGCTATAGGAAGGGTCTCAGGATTGGAATGGGAAGTAGTTGGATATCACATCTCATGCTATAGGAAGGGTCTCAGGTTTGGTATAAGCATTGAGATATCACATCTCATGCTATAGGAAGGGTCTCAGGATTGGAATGGGAAGGAGTTGTATATGACATCTCATGCTGTAGGAAGGGTCTCAGGTTTGGTATAAGCATTGAGATATCACTTCTCATGCTATAGGAAGTGTCTCAGGATTGGAATGGGAAGGAGTTGGATATCACATCTCATGTTATAGGAAGGATCTCAGGTTTGGTATTAGAAGCATTGAGAAATCACATCTCATGCTATAGGAAGGGTCTCAGGATTGGAATGGGAAGGAGTTGGATATCACATCTCATGCTAAAGGGAGGGTCTCAGGTTTGGAAGGGGAAGGATTTGGATATAACATCTCGTGTTATAGGAATGATCTCAGGTTTGGTATTAGAAGCATTGAGATATCACATCTCATGCTATCGGAAGGATCTCAGGTTTGGTGTTAGAAGCATTGAGATATCAAATCTCATGCTATAGGAAGGGTCTCAGGATTGGAATGGGAAGGAGTTGGATATCACATCTCATGCTATAGGAAGGGTCTCAGGATTGGAATGGGAAGGAGTTGTATATGACATCTCATGCCACAGGAAGGGTCTCAGGTTTGGTATAAGCATTGAGATATCACATCTCTGCTATCGGAAGGGTCTCAGGATTGGAATGGGAAGGAGTTGGATATCCCATCTTATGTTATAGGAAGTGTCTCAGGTTTGGTATTAGAAGCATTGAGATATCACATCTCATGCTATAGGAAGGGTCTCAGGATTGGAATGGGAAGGACTTGGATATCACATCTCATGCTATAGGGAGGGTCTCACGTTTGGACAGGGAAGGGGTTGGATATCACATTTCATGTTAGAGGTAGGAATCAGGTTTGGTATTAGAGGCATTGAGATATCACATCTCATGCTATCAGAAGGGTCTCAGGATTGGAATGGGAAGGAGTTGGATATCACATCTCATGCTAAAGGGAGGGTCTCAGATTTGGAAGGGGAAGGATTTGGATATCACATCTCATGTTATAGGAAGGATCTCAGGTTTGGTATCAGAAGCATTGAGATATGACATCTCATGCTATTGGAAGGATCTCAGGTTTGGTATTAGAGGCATTGAGATATCACATCTCATGCTAAAGGGAGGGGCCCAGGTTTGGAAGGGGAAGGATTTGGATATCACATCTCTTATTATAGGAAGGATCACAGGTTTGGTATTAGAAGCATTGAGTTATCACATCTCATGCTATCGGAAGGGTCTCAGGATTGGAATGGGAAGGAGTTGGATATCACATCTCATGCTATAGGAAGGGTCTCAGGTTTGGAACGGGAAGGAGTTGGATATCACATCTCATGTTATCGGAAGAGTCTCAGGTTTGGTATAAGCATTGAGATATCACATCTCTGCTATCGGAGGTGTCTCAGGATTGGGATGGGAAGGAATTGGATATCACATCTCATGCTATAGGAAGGGTCTCAGGTTTGGAACGGGAAGGAGTTGGATATCCCATCTCATGTTATAGGACGGGTCTCAGGTTTGATATTAGAAGCATTGAGATATCACATCGCATGCTGTAGGAAGGGTCTCAGGTTTGGAATGGGAAGGATTTGGATATCACATTTCATGTCATAGGAAGGATCTCAGGTTTGGTATTAGAAGCATTGATATATCACATCTCATGCTATAGGAATGGTCTCAGGATTGGAATGGGTAGGAGTTGGATATTACATTCTTGCTGTAGGAAGGGTCTCATGTTTGGAATGGGAAGGAGTTGGATATCACATATGCTATAGGAAGTGTCTCAGGATTGGAACGGGAATGAGTTGGATATCACATCTCAAGTTATAGGAAGGGTCTCAGGTTTGGTATAAGCATTGAGATATCACATCTCTGCTATCGGAAGTGGCTCAGGATTGGAATGGGAAGGAGTTGGATATCCCATCTCATGTTATAGGACGGGTCTCTGGTTTGGTTTAAGCATTGAGATATCACATCTCATGCTATAGGAAGGGTCTCAGGATTGGAATGGGAAGGATTTGGATATCACATCTCATGCTATAGGAAGGGTCTCAGGTTTGGTATACGCATGGAGATATCACTTCTCATGCTATAGGAAGGGTCTCAGGATTGGAATGGGAAGGAGTTGGATATTACATCTCATGCTATAGGAAGCGTCTCAGGTTTGCTATAAGCATGGAGATATCACTTCTCATGCTATAGGAAGGGTCTCAGGATTGGAATGGGAAGGAGTTGGATATCACATCTCATGTTATAGGAAGGATCTCAGGTTTGGTATTAGAAGCATTGAGACATCACATCTCATGCTATGGGAAGGGTCTCAGGATTGGAATGGGAAGGAGTTGGATATCACATCTCATGCTATAGGAAGGGTCTCAGGTTTGGTATAAGCATTGAGATATCACATCTCATGCTATAGGAAGGGTCTCAGGATTGGAATGGGAAGGAGTTGTATATGACATCTCAGGCCATAGCAAGGGTCTCAGGTTTGGTATAAGCATTGAGATATCACATCTCTGCTATCGGAAGGGTCTCAGGATTGGAATGGGAAGGAGTTGGATATCCCATCTCATGTTATAGGAAGGGTCTCAGGTTTGGTATTAGAAGTATTGAGATATCACATCTCATGCTATAGGAAGGGTCTCAGGATTGGAATGGGAAGGACTTGGATGTCAGATCTCATGCTATAGGGAGGGTCTCAAGTTTGATATTAGAAGCATTGAGATAACAAATCTCATGATATCGGAAGGGTGTCAGGATTGGAATGGGAAGGAGTTGGAAATCACATCTCATGATAAAGGAAGGGTCTAAGGTTTGGAAGGGGAAGGATTTGGATATCACATCTCACGTTATAGGACGGGTCTCAGGTTCGGTATTAGAAGCATTGAGATATCAAGTCTCATGGTATAGGAAGGGTCTCAGAATTGGAATGGGAAGGAGTTGGATATCACATCTCAAGCTATAGGAAGGGTCTCAGGATTGGAATGGGAAGGAGTTTGATATCACATCTCATGCTATAGTATGGGTCTCAGGTTTGGTAGAAGCATTGGGATATCACATCTCATGCTATCGGAAGGGTATCAGGATTGGATTTGGAAGGAGTTGGATATCCCATCTCATGCTATAGGAAGGGTCTCAGGTTGGAATGGGAAGGAGTTGGATATCACATCTCATGTTATAGGAAGGGTCTCAGGATTGGAATGGGAAGGAGTTGGATATCCCATCTCATGTTATAGGACGGGTCTCTGGTTTGGTATAAGCATTGAGATATCACATCTCATGCTATAGGAAGGGTCTCAGGATTGGAATGGGAAGGATTTGGATATCACATCTCATGCTATAGGAAGGGTCTCAGGTTTGGTATACGCATGGAGATATCACTTCTCATGCTATAGGAAGGGTCTCAGGATTGGAATGGGAAGGAGTTGGATATCACATCTCATGCTATAGGAAGGGTCTCTGGTTTGGTATAAGCATGGAGATATCACTTCTCATGCTATAGGAAGGGTCCCAGGATTGGAATGGGAAGGAGTTGGATATCACATCTCATGTTATAGGAAGGATCTCAGGTTTGGTATTAGAAGCATTGAGACATCACATCTCATGCTATGGGAAGGGTCTCAGGATTAGAATGGGAAGGACTTGGATATCCCATCTCATGTTATAGGAAGGGTCTCAGGTTTGGTATTAGAAGCATTGAGATATCACATCTCATGCTATAGGAAGGGTCTCAGGATTGGAATGGGAAGGACTTGGATGTCAGATCTCATGCTATAGGGAGGGTCTCAAGTTTGATATTAGAAGCATTGAGATAACAAATCTCATGATATCGGAAGGGTGTCAGGATTGGAATGGGAAGGAGTTGGATATCACATCTCATGATAAAGGAAGGGTCTAGGTTTGGAAGGGGAAGGATTTGGATATCACATCTCATGTTATAGGACGGGTCTCAGGTTTGGTATTAGAAGCATTGAGATATCAAGTCTCATGGTATAGGAAGGGTCTCAGAATTGGAATGGGAAGGAGTTGGATATCACATCTCAAGCTATACGAAGGATCTCAGGATTGGAATGGGAAGGAGTTTGATATCACATCTCATGCCATAGTATGGGTCTCAGGTTTGGTAGAAGCATTGGGATATCACATCTCATGCTATCGGAAGGGTATCAGGATTGGATTTGGAAGGAGTTGGATATCCCATCTCATGCTATAGGAAGGGTCTCAGGTTGGAATGGGAAGGAGTTGGATATCCCATCTCATGTTATAGGACGGGTCTCTGGTTTGGTATAAGCATTGAGATATCACATCTCATGCTATAGGAAGGGTCTCAGGATTGGAATGGGAAGGATTTGGATATCACATCTCATGCTATAGGAAGGGTCTCAGGTTTGGTATACGCATGGAGATATCACTTCTCATGCTATAGGAAGGGTCTCAGGATTGGAATGGGAAGGAGTTGGATATCACATCTCATGCTATAGGAAGGGTCTCGGGTTTGGTATAAGCATGGAGATATCACTTCTCATGCTATAGGAAGGGTCTCAGGATTGGAATGGGAAGGAGTTGGATATCACATCTCATGTTATAGGAAGGATCTCAGGTTTGGTATTAGAAGCATTGAGACATCACATCTCATGCTATGGGAAGGGTCTCAGGATTAGAATGGGAAGGACTTGGATATCCCATCTCATGTTATAGGAAGGGTCTCAGGTTTGGTATTAGAAGCATTGAGATATCACATCTCATGCTATAGGAAGGGTCTCAGGATTGGAATGGGAAGGACTTGGATGTCAGATCTCATGCTATAGGGAGGGTCTCAAGTTTGATATTAGAAGCATTGAGATAACAAATCTCATGATATCGGAAGGGTGTCAGGATTGGAATGGGAAGGAGTTGGATATCACATATCATGATAAAGGAAGGGTCTAAGGTTTGGAAGGGGAAGGATTTGGATATCACATCTCATGTCATAGGACGGGTCTCAGGTTTGGTATTAGAAGCATTGAGATATCAAGTCTCATGGTATAGGAAGGGTCTCAGAATTGGAATGGGAAGGAGTTGGATATCACATCTCAAGCTATAGGAAGGGTCTCAGGATTGGAATGGGAAGGAGTTTGATATCACATCTCATGCCATAGTATGGGTCTCAGGTTTGGTAGAAGCATTGGGATATCACATCTCATGCTATCGGAAGGGTATCAGAATTGGATTTGGAAGGAGTTGGATATCCCATCTCATGCTATAGGAAGGGTCTCAGGTTGGAATGGGAAGGAGTTGGATATCACATCTCATGTTATAGGAAGGGTCTCAGGATTGGAATGGGAAGGACTTGGATATCATATCTCATGCTATAGGAAGGCTCTCAGGTTTGGAAGGGGAAGGAGTTGGATATCACATTTCATGTTAGAGGAAGGATCTCAGGTTTGGTATTAGAGGCATTGAGATATCACATCTCATGCTATAGGAAGGTTCTCAGGATTGGAATGAGAAGGAGTTGGATATCACATCTCAAGCTATAGGAAGGGTCTCAGGTTTGGTATAAGCATTGAGATATCACATCTCATGCTATAGGAAGGGTCTCAGGATTGGAATGGGAAGGAGTTGGATATCACATCTCATGTTATAGGAAAGATATCAGGTTTGGTATTAGAAGCATTGAGACATCACATCTCATGTTATAGGAAGGGTCTCAGGATTGGAATGGGAAGAAGTTGGATATCACATCTCATGCTATAGGAAGGGTCTCAGGTTTGGTATAAGCATTGAGATATCACATCTCATGCTATAGGAAGGGTCTCAGGATTGGAATGGGAAGGAGTTGTATATGACATCTCATGCCATAGGAAGGGTCTCAGGTTTGGTATAAGCATTGAGATATCACATCTCATGCTATAGGAAGTGTCTCAGGATTGGAATTGAAAGGAGTTGGATATCCCATCTCATGTTATAGGACGGGTCTCAGGTTTGTTATTAGAATCATTGAGATATCATATTGCATGCTGTAGGAAGGGTCTAAGGATTGGAATGGGAAGGACTTGGATATCACATCTCATGCTATAGGTAGGCTCTCAGGTTTGGAAAGGGAAGGAGTTGGATATCACATTTCATGTTAGAGGAAGGATCTCAGTTTTGGTATTAGAGGCATTGAGATATCACATCTCATGCTATAGGAAGGGTCTCAGGATTGGAATGGGAAGGAGTTGGATATCACATCTCATGCTATAGGAAGGGTCTCAGGTTGGGTATAAGCATTGAGATATCACATCTCATGCTATAGGAAGGGTCTCAGGATTGGAATGGGAAGGAGTTGGATATCACATTTGATGTTATAGGAAGGATCTCATGTTTGGTATTAGAAGCATTGAGACATCACATCTCATGCTATGGGAAGGGTCTCAGGATTGGAATGCGAAGGAGTTGGATATCACATCTCATGCTATAGGAAGGGTCTCAGGTTTGGTATAAGCATTGAGATATCACATCTCATGCTATAGGAAGGGTCTCAGGATTGGAATGGGAAGGAGTTGTATATGACATCTCATGCCATAGGAAGGGTCTCAGGTTTGGTATAAGCATTGAGATATCACATCTCATGCTATAGGAAGTGTCTCAGGATTGGAATTGAAAGGAGTTGGATATCCCATCTCATGTTATAGGACGGGTCTCAGGTTTGTTATTAGAATCATTGAGATATCATATTGCATGCTGTAGGAAGGGTCTAAGGATTGAAATGGGAAGGACTTGGATATCACATCTCATGCTATAGGTAGGCTCTCAGGTTTGGAAAGGGAAGGAGTTGGATATCACATTTCATGTTAGAGGAAGGATCTCAGGTTTGGTATTAGAGGCATTGAGATATCACATCTCATGCTATAGGAAGGGTCTCAGGATTGGAATGGGAAGGAGTTGGATATCACATCTCATGCTATAGGAAGGGTCTCAGGTTTGGTATAAGCATTGAGATATCACATCTCATGCTATAGGAAGGGTCTCAGGATTGGAATGGGAAGGAGTTGGATATCACATTTGATGTTATAGGAAGGATCTCAGGTTTGGTATTAGAAGCATTGAGACATCACATCTCATGCTATGGGAAGGGTCTCAGGATTGGAATGGGAAGGTGTTGGATATCACATCTCATGCTATAGGAAGGGTCTCAGGTTTGGTATAAGCATTGAGATATCACATCTCATACTATAGGAAGGGTCTCAGGATTGGAATGGGAAGGAGTTGTATGTGACATCTCATGCCATAGGAAAGGTCTCAGGTTTGGTATAAGCATTGAGATATCACATCTCTGCTATCGGAAGGGTCTCAGGATTGAAATGGGAAGGAGTTGGATATCCCATCTCATGTTATAGGAAGAGTCACAGGTTTGGTATTAGAAGCATTGAGATATCACATCTCATGCTATAGGAAGTGTCTCAGGATTGGAATGGGAAGGAGTTTGATATCACATCTCATGCCATGTATGGGTCTCAGGTTTTGTAGAAGCATTGGGATATCACATGTCATGCTATAGGAAGGGTCTCAGGTTGGAATGGGAAGGAGTTGGATATCACATCTGATGTTATAGGAAGGGTCTCAGGATTGGAATGGGAAGGACTTGGATATCACATCTCATGCTATAGGAAGGCTCTCAGGTTTGGAAGGGGAAGGAGTTGGATATCACATCTCATGTTATAGGAAAGATCTCAGGTTTGGTATTAGAAGCATTGAGACATCACATCTCATGTTATAGGAAGGGTCTCAGGATTGGAATGGGAAGGACTTGGATATCACATCTCATGCTATAGGAAGGCTCTCAGGTTTGGAAGGGGAAGGAGTTGGATATCACATTTCATGTTAGAGGTAGCATCTCAGGTTTGGTAAAGAGGCATTGAGATAACACATCTCATGCTATCGGAAGGGTCTCAGGATTGGAATGGGAAGGAGTTTGATATCACATCTCATGCTATAGGAAGGGTCCCAGGTTTGGAACTGGAAGGAGTTGGATATCCCATCTCATGTTATAGGACGGGTCTCAGGTTTATTATTAGAAGCATTGAGATATCACATCGCATGCTGTAGGAAGGGTCTCAGGATTGGAATGGGAAGGAGTTGGATATTACATTCTTGCTATAGGAAGGGTCTCATGTTTGGAATGGGAAGGAGTTGGATATCACATATGCTATAGGAAGGGTCTCAGGTTTGGAACGGGAAATAATTGGATATCACATCTCATGCTATAGGAAGGGTCTCAGGTTTGGTATAAGCATTGAGATATCACATCTCTGCTATCGGAAGTGTCTCAGGATTGGAATGGGAAGGAGTTGGATATCCCATCTCATGTTATAGGACGGGTCTCAGGTTTGTTATTAGAATCATTGAGATATCATATTGCATGCTGTAGGAAGGGTCTAAGGATTGGAATGGGAAGGACTTGGATATCACATCTCATGCTATAGGTAGGCTCTCAGGATTGGAATGGGAAGGAGTTGTATATGACATCTCATGCCATAGGAAGGGTCTCAGGTTTGGTATAAGCATTGAGATATCACATCTCTGCTATCGGAAGGGTCTCAGGATTGGTATTAGAAGCATTGAGATATCAAGTCTCATGGTATAGGAAGGGTCTCAGAATTGGAATGGGAAGGAGTTGGATATCACATCTCAAGCTATAGGAAGGGTCTCAGGATTGGAATGGGAAGGAATTTGATATCACATCTCATGCCATAGTATGGGTCTCAGGTTTGGTAGAAGCATTGGGATATCACATCTCATGCTATCGGAAGGGTATCAGGATTGGATTTGGAAGGAGTTGGATATCCCATCTCATGCTATAGGAAGGGTCTCAGGTTGGAATGGGAAGGAGTTGGATATCACATCTCATGTTATAGGAAGGGTCTCAGGATTGGAATGGGAAGGAGTTGGATATCCCATCTCATGTTATAGGACGGGTCTCTGGTTTGGTATAAGCATTGAGATATCACATCTCATGCTATTGGAAGGGTCTCAGGATTGGAATGGGAAGGATTTGGATATCACATCTCATGCTATAGGAAGGGTCTCGGGTTTGGTATAAGCATGGAGATATCACTTCTCATGCTATAGGAAGGGTCTCAGGATTGGAATGGGAAGGAGTTGGATATCACATCTCATGTTATAGGAAGGATCTCAGGTTTGGTATTAGAAGCATTGAGACATCACATCTCATGCTATGGGAAGGGTCTCAGGATTAGAATGGGAAGGACTTGGATATACCATCTCATGTTATAGGAAGGGTCTCAGGTTTGGTATTAGAAGCATTGAGATATCACATCTCATGCTATAGGAAGGGTCTCAGGATTGGAATGGGAAGGACTTGGATGTCAGATCTCATGCTATAGGGAGGGTCTCAAGTTTGATATTAGAAGCATTGAGATAACAAATCTCATGATATCGGGAGGGTGTCAGGATTGGAATGGGAAGGAGTTGGATATCACATCTCATGATAAAGGAAGGGTCTAAGGTTTGGAAGGGGAAGGATTTGGATATCACATCTCATGTTATAGGACGGGTCTCAGGTTTGGTATTAGAAGCATTGAGATATCAAGTCTCATGGTATAGGAAGGGTCTCAGAATTGGAATGGGAAGGAGTTGGATATCACATCTCAAGCTATAGGAAGGGTCTCAGGATTGGAATGGGAAGGAGTTTGATATCACATCTCATGCCATAGTATGGGTCTCAGGTCTGGTAGAAGCATTGGGATATCACATCTCATGCTATCGGAAGGGTATCAGGATTGGATTTGGAAGGAGTTGGATATCCCATCTCATGCTATAGGAAGGGTCTCAGGTTGGAATGGGAAGGAGTTGGATATCACATCTCATGTTATAGGAAGGGTCTCAGGATTGGAATGGGAAGGACTTGGATATCATATCTCATGCTATAGGAAGGCTCTCAGGCTTGGAAGGGGAAGGAGTTGGATATCACATTTCATGTTAGAGGAAGGATCTCAGGTTTGGTATTAGAGGCATTGAGATATCACATCTCATGCTATAGGAAGGTTCTCAGGATTGGAATGGGAAGGAGTTGGATATCACATCTCAAGCTATAGGAAGGGTCTCAGGTTTGGTATAAGCATTGAGATATCACATCTCATGGTATAGGAAGGGTCTCAGGATTGGAATGGGAAGGAGTTGGATATCACATCTCATGTTATAGGAAAGATATCAGGTTTGGTATTAGAAGCATTGAGACATCACATCTCATGTTATAGGAAGGGTCTCAGGATTGGAATGGGAAGAAGTTGGATATCACATCTCATGCCATAGGAAGGGTCTCAGGTTTGGTATAAGCATTGAGATATCACATCTCTGCTATCGGAAGGGTCTCAGGATTGGAATGGGAAGGAGTTTGATATCACATCTCATGCCATGTATGGGTCTCAGGTTTTGTAGAAGCATTGGGATATCACATCTCATGCTATCGGAAGGGTATCAGGATTGGATTTGGAAGGAGTTGGATATCCCATCTCATGCTATAGGAAGGGTCTCAGGTTGGAATGGGAAGGAGTTGGATATCAACTCTCATGTTATAGGAAGGGTCTCAGGATTGGAATGGGAAGGACTTGGATATCATATCTCATGCTATAGGAAGGCTCTCAGGTTTGGAAGGGGAAGGAGTTGGATATCACATTTCATGTTAGAGGAAGGATCTCAGGTTTGGTATTAGAGGCATTGAGATATCACATCTCATGCTATAGGAAGGTTCTCAGGATTGGAATGGGAAGGAGTTGGATATCACATCTCAAGCTATAGGAAGGGTCTCAGGTTTGGCATAAGCATTGAGATATCACATCTCATGGTATAGGAAGGGTCTCAGGATTGGAATGGGAAGGAGTTGGATATCACATCTCATGTTATAGGAAAGATATCAGGTTTGGTATTAGAAGCATTGAGACATCACATCTCATTTTATAGGAAGGGTCTCAGGATTGGAATGGGAAGAAGTTGGATATCACATCTCATGCCATAGGAAGGGTCTCAGGTTTGGTATAAGCATTGAGATATCACATCTCTGCTATCGGAAGGGTCTCAGGATTGGAATGGGAAGGAGTTTGATATCACATCTCATGCCATGTATGGGTCTCAGGTTTTGTAGAAGCATTGGGATATCACATCTCATGCTATCGGAAGGGTATCAGGATTGGATTTGGAAGGAGTTGGATATCCCATCTCATGCTATAGGAAGGGTCTCAGGTTGGAATGGGAAGGAGTTGGATATCACATCTGATGTTATAGGAAGGGTCTCAGGATTGGAATGGGATGGACTTGGATATCACATCTCATGCTATAGGAAGGCTCTCAGGTTTGGAAGGGGAAGGAGTTGGATATCACATTTCATGTTAGAGGTAGGATATCAGGTTTGGTAAAGAGGCATTGAGATATTACATCTCGTGCTATAGGAAGGGTCTCAGAATTGGAATGGGAAGGAGTTGGATATCACATCTCATGTTATAGGAAAGATCTCAGGTTTGGTATTAGAAGCATTGAGACATCACATCTCATGTTATAGGAAAGGTCTCAGGATTGGAATGGGAAGAAGTTGGATATCACATCTCATGCTATAGGAAGGGTCTCAGGTTTGGTATAAGCATTGAGATATCACATCTCATGCTATAGGAAGGGTCTCAGGATTGGAATGGGAAGGAGTTGTATATGACATCTCATGCCATAGGAAGGGTCTCAGGTTTGGTATAAGCATTGAGATATCACATCTCATGCTATAGGGAGGGTCTCAGGATTGGAATGGGAAGGACTTGGATATCACATCTCATGCTATAGGCAGGGTCTCAGGTTTGGAAAGGGAAGGAGTTGGATATCACATTTCATGTTAGAGGTAGGATCTCAGGTTTGGTATTAGAGGCATTGAGATATCACATCTCATGCTACCAGAAGGGTCTCAGGATTGGAATGGGAAGGAGTTGGATATCACATCTCATGCTAAAGGGAGGGTCTCAGGTTTGGAAGGGGAAGGATTTGGATATCACATCTCATGTTATAGGAAGGATCTCAGGTTTGGTATTAGAAGCATTGAGATATCACATCTCATGCTATCGGAAGTATCTCAGGTTTGGTATTAGAGGCAATGAGATATCACATCTCATGCTATCATAAGGGTCTCAGGATTGGAATGGGAAGGAGTTGGATATCACATCTCATGCTAAAGGGAGGGTCTCAGGTTTGGAAGGGGAAGGATTTGGATATCACATCACATGTTATAAGAAGGATCTCAGGTTTGGTATTAGAAGCATTGAGATAACACATCTCATGCTATCGGAAGGGTCTCAGGATTGGAATGGGAAGGAGCTGGATATCACATCTCATGCTATAGGAAGGGTCTCAGGTTTGGAACGGGAAGGAGTTGGATATCACATCTCATGTTATAGGAAGAGTCTCATGTTTGGTATAAACATTGAGATATCACATCTCTGCAATCGGAAGTGTCTCAGGATTGGGATGGGAAGGAGTTGGATATCACATCTCATGCTATAGGAAGGGTCTCAGGTTTGGAACGGGAAGGAGTTGGATATCCCATCTCATGTTATAGGACGGGTCTCAGGTTTGGTATTAGAAGCATTGAGATATCACATCGCATGCTGTAGGAAGGGTCTCAGGATTGGAATGGGAAGGAGTTGGATATTACATTCTTGCTATAGGAAGGGTCTCATGTTTGGAATGGGAAGGAGTTGGATATAACATATGCTATAGGAAGGGTCTCAGGTTTGGAACGGGAAGGAGTTGGATATCACATCTCATGCTATAGGAAGGGTCTCAGGTTTAGTATAAGCATTGAGATATCACATCTCTGCTATCGGAAGTGTCTCAGGATTGGAATGGGAAGGAGTTGGATATCCCATCTCATGTTATAGGACGGGTCTCAGGTTTGTTATTAGAATCATTGAGATATCATATTGCATGCTATGGGAAGGGTCTCAGGATTGGAATGGGAAGGAGTTGGATATCACATTTCATGTTAGAGGAAGGAATTCAGGTTTGGTGTTAGAGGCATTGAGATATCACATCTCATGCTATAGGAAGGGTCTCAGGTTTGGAATGGGAAGGAGTTGGATATCACATCTCATGCTATAGGAAGGGTCTCAGGTTTGGTATAAGCATTGAGATATCACATCTCATGCTATAGGAAGGGTCTCAGGATTGGAATGGGAAGGAGTTGTATATGACATCTCATGCCATAGGAAGGGTCTCAGGTTTGGTATAAGCATTGAGATATCACATCTCATGCTATAGGGAGGGTCTCAGGATTGGAATGGGAAGGACTTGGATATCACATCTCATGCTATAGGCAGGGTCTCAGGTTTGGAAAGGGAAGGAGTTGGATATCACATTTCATGTTAGAGGTAGGATCTCAGGTTTGGTATTAGAGGCATTGAGATATCACATCTCATGCTATCAGAAGGATCTCAGGATCGGAATGGGAAGGAGTTGGATATCACATCTCATGCTAAAGGGAGGGTCTCAGGTTTGGAAGGGGAAGGATTTGGATATCACATCTCATGTTATAGGAAGGATCTCAGGTTTGGTATTAGAAGCATTGAGATATCACATCTCATGCTATCGGAAGGATCTCAGGTTTGGTATTAGAGGCATTGAGATATCACATCTCATGCTATCAGAAGGGTCTCAGGATTGGAATGGGAAGCAGTCGGATATCACATCTCATGCTAAAGGGAGGGTCTCAGGTTTGGAAGTGGAAGGATTTGGATATCACATCTCATGTTATAGGAAGGATCTCAGGTTTGGTATTAGAAGCATTGAGATATCACATCTCGTGCTATAGGAAGGGTCTCAGGATTGGAATGGGAAGGAGTTGGATATCACATCTCAAGCTATAGGAAGGGTCTCAGGATTGGAATGGGAAGGAGTTGGATATCACATCTCAAGCTATAGGAAGGGTCTCAGGATTGGAATGGGAAGGAGTTGGATATCACATCTCATGCTATAGGAAGGGTCTCAGGTTTGGTATAAACATTGAGATATCCCATCTCATGCTATAGGAAGGGTCTCAGGTTTGGAAGGGGAAGGATTTCGGTATCACATCTCATGTTATAGGACCGGTCTCAGGTTTGGTATTAGAAGCATTGAGATATCAAGTCTCATGGTATAGGAAGGGTCTCAGGATTGGAATGGGAAGGAGTTGGATATCACATCTCATGCTATAGGAAGGGTCTCAGGTTTGGTATAAGCATTGAGATATCACATCTCATGCTATAGGAAGGGTCTCAGGTTTGGAAGGGGAAGGATTTGGATATCATATCTCATGTTATAGGACGGGTCCCAGGTTTGGTATTAGAAGCTTTGAGATATCACATCTCATGCTATAGGAAGGGTCTCAGGATTGGAATGGTAAGAAGTTGGATATCACATCTCATGCTAAAGGAAGGGACACAGGTTTGATAGAAGCATTGAGATATCACATCTCATGCTATAGGAAGGGTCTCAGGATTGGAATGGGAAGGAGTTGGATATCACATCTCATTCCATAGGAAGGGTCTCAGCTTTGGTATAAGCATTGAGATATCACATCTCTGCTATCGGAAGGGTCTCAGGATAGGAATGGGAAGGACTTAGATATCACATCTCTGCTATCGGAAGGGTCTCAGGATTGGTATTAGAAGCATTGAGATATCAAGTCTCATGGTATAGGAAGGGTCTCAGAATTGGAATGGGAAGGAGTTGGATATCACATCTCAAGCTATAGGAAGGGTCTCAGGATTGGAATGGGAAGGAGTTTGATATCACATCTCATGCCATAGTATGGGTCTCAGGTTTGGTAGAAGCATTGGGATATCACATCTCATGCTATCGGAAGGGTATCAGGATTGGATTTGGAAGGAGTTGGATATCCCATCTCATGCTATAGGAAGGGTCTCAGGTTGGAATGGGAAGGAGTTGGATATCACATCTCATGTTATAGGAAGGGTCTCAGGATTGGAATGGGAAGGAGTTGGATATCCCATCTCATGTTATAGGACGGGTCTCTGGTTTGGTATAAGCATTGAGATATCACATCTCATGCTATTGGAAGGGTCTCAGGATTGGAATGGGAAGGATTTGGATATCACATCTCATGCTATAGGAAGGGTCTCGGGTTTGGTATAAGCATGGAGATATCACTTCTCATGCTATAGGAAGGGTCTCAGGATTGGAATGGGAAGGAGTTGGATATCACATCTCATGTTATAGGAAGGATCTCAGGTTTGGTATTAGAAGCATTGAGACATCACATCTCATGCTATGGGAAGGGTCTCAGGATTAGAATGGGAAGGACTTGGATATCCCATCTCATGTTATAGGAAGGGTCTCAGGTTTGGTATTAGAAGCATTGAGATATCACATCTCATGCTATAGGAAGGGTCTCAGGATTGGAATGGGAAGGACTTGGATGTCAGATCTCATGCTATAGGGAGGGTCTCAAGTTTGATATTAGAAGCATTGAGATAACAAATCTCATGATATCGGGAGGGTGTCAGGATTGGAATGGGAAGGAGTTGGATATCACATCTCATGATAAAGGAAGGGTCTAAGGTTTGGAAGGGGAAGGATTTGGATATCACATCTCATGTTATAGGACGGGTCTCAGGTTTGGTATTAGAAGCATTGAGATATCAAGTCTCATGGTATAGGAAGGGTCTCAGAATTGGAATGGGAAGGAGTTGGATATCACATCTCAAGCTATAGGAAGGGTCTCAGGATTGGAATGGGAAGGAGTTTGATATCACATCTCATGCCATAGTATGGGTCTCAGGTCTGGTAGAAGCATTGGGATATCACATCTCATGCTATCGGAAGGGTATCAGGATTGGATTTGGAAGGAGTTGGATATCCCATCTCATGCTATAGGAAGGGTCTCAGGTTGGAATGGGAAGGAGTTGGATATCACATCTCATGTTATAGGAAGGGTCTCAGGATTGGAATGGGAAGGACTTGGATATCATATCTCATGCTATAGGAAGGCTCTCAGGTTTGGAAGGGGAAGGAGTTGGATATCACATTTCATGTTAGAGGAAGGATCTCAGGTTTGGTATTAGAGGCATTGAGATATCACATCTCATGCTATAGGAAGGTTCTCAGGATTGGAATGGGAAGGAGTTGGATATCACATCTCAAGCTATAGGAAGGGTCTCAGGTTTGGTATAAGCATTGAGATATCACATCTCATGGTATAGGAAGGGTCTCAGGATTGGAATGGGAAGGAGTTGGATATCACATCTCATGTTATAGGAAAGATATCAGGTTTGGTATTAGAAGCATTGAGACATCACATCTCATGTTATAGGAAGGGTCTCAGGATTGGAATGGGAAGAAGTTGGATATCACATCTCATGCCATAGGAAGGGTCTCAGGTTTGGTATAAGCATTGAGATATCACATCTCTGCTATCGGAAGGGTCTCAGGATTGGAATGGGAAGGTGTTTGATATCACATCTCATGCCATGTATGGGTCTCAGGTTTTGTAGAAGCATTGGGATATCACATCTCATGCTATCGGAAGGGTATCAGGATTGGATTTGGAAGGAGTTGGATATCCCATCTCATGCTATAGGAAGGGTCTCAGGTTGGAATGGGAAGGAGTTGGATATCACATCTCATGTTATAGGAAGGGTCTCAGGATTGGAATGGGAAGGACTTGGATATCATATCTCATGCTATAGGAAGGCTCTCAGGTTTGGAAGGGGAAGGAGTTGGATATCACATTTCATGTTAGAGGAAGGATCTCAGGTTTGGTATTAGAGGCATTGAGATATCACATCTCATGCTATAGGAAGGTTCTCAGGATTGGATTGGGAAGGAGTTGGATATCACATCCAAGCTATAGGAAGGGTCTCAGGTTTGGCATAAGCATTGAGATATCACATCTCATGGTATAGGAAGGGTCTCAGGATTGGAATGGGAAGGAGTTGGATATCACATCTCATGTTATAGGAAAGATATCAGGTTTGGTATTAGAAGCATTGAGACATCACATCTCATTTTATAGGAAGGGTCTCAGGATTGGAATGGGAAGAAGTTGGATATCACATCTCATGCCATAGGAAGGGTCTCAGGTTTGGTATAAGCATTGAGATATCACATCTCTGCTATCGGAAGGGTCTCAGGATTGGAATGGGAAGGAGTTTGATATCACATCTCATGCCATGTATGGGTCTCAGGTTTTGTAGAAGCATTGGGATATCACATCTCATGCTATCGGAAGGGTATCAGGATTGGATTTGGAAGGAGTTGGATATCCCATCTCATGCTATAGGAAGGGTCTCAGGTTGGAATGGGAAGGAGTTGGATATCACATCTGATGTTATAGGAAGGGTCTCAGGATTGGAATGGGATGGACTTGGATATCACATCTCATGCTATAGGAAGGCTCTCAGGTTTGGAAGGGGAAGGAGTTGGATATCACATTTCATGTTAGAGGTAGGATATCAGGTTTGGTAAAGAGGCATTGAGATATTACATCTCGTGCTATAGGAAGGGTCTCAGAATTGGAATGGGAAGGAGTTGGATATCACATCTCATGTTATAGGAAAGATCTCAGGTTTGGTATTAGAAGCATTGAGACATCACATCTCATGTTATAGGAAGGGTCTCAGGATTGGAATGGGAAGAAGTTGGATATCACATCTCATGCTATAGGAAGGGTCTCAGGTTTGGTATAAGCATTGAGATATCACATCTCATGCTATAGGAAGGGTCTCAGGATTGGAATGGGAAGGAGTTGTATATGACATCTCATGCCATAGGAAGGGTCTCAGGTTTGGTATAAGCATTGAGATATCACATCTCATGCTATAGGGAGGGTCTCAGGATTGGAATGGGAAGGACTTGGATATCACATCTCATGCTATAGGCAGGGTCTCAGGTTTGGAAAGGGAAGGAGTTGGATATCACATTTCATGTTAGAGGTAGGATCTCAGGTTTGGTATTAGAGGCATTGAGATATCACATCTCATGCTACCAGAAGGGTCTCAGGATTGGAATGGGAAGGAGTTGGATATCACATCTCATGCTAAAGGGAGGGTCTCAGGTTTGGAAGGGGAAGGATTTGGATATCACATCTCATGTTATAGGAAGGATCTCAGGTTTGGTATTAGAAGCATTGAGATATCACATCTCATGCTATCGGAAGTATCTCAGGTTTGGTATTAGAGGCATTGAGATATCACATCTCATGCTATCATAAGGGTCTCAGGATTGGAATGGGATGGAGTTGGATATCACATCTCATGCTAAAGGGAGGGTCTCAGGTTTGGAAGGGGAAGGATTTGGATATCACATCACATGTTATAAGAAGGATCTCAGGTTTGGTATTAGAAGCATTGAGATAACACATCTCATGCTATCGGAAGGGTCTCAGGATTCGGAATTGGAAGGAGCTGGATATCACATCTCATGCTATAGGAAGGGTCTCAGGTTTGGAACGGGAAGGAGTTGGATATCACATCTCATGTTATAGGAAGAGTCTCATGTTTGGTATAAACATTGAGATATCACATCTCTGCAATCGGAAGTGTCTCAGGATTGGGATGGGAAGGAGTTGGATATCACATCTCATGCTATAGGAAGGGTCTCAGGTTTGGAACGGGAAGGAGTTGGATATCCCATCTCATGTTATAGGACGGGTCTCAGGTTTGGTATTAGAAGCATTGAGATATCACATCGCATGCTGTAGGAAGGGTCTCAGGATTGGAATGGGAAGGAGTTGGATATTACATTCTTGCTATAGGAAGGGTCTCATGTTTGGAATGGGAAGGAGTTGGATATAACATATGCTATAGGAAGGGTCTCAGGTTTGGAACGGGAAGGAGTTGGATATCACATCTCATGCTATAGGAAGGGTCTCAGGTTTAGTATAAGCATTGAGATATCACATCTCTGCTATCGGAAGTGTCTCAGGATTGGAATGGGAAGGAGTTGGATATCCCATCTCATGTTATAGGACGGGTCTCAGGTTTGTTATTAGAATCATTGAGATATCATATTGCATGCTATGGGAAGGGTCTCAGGATTGGAATGGGAAGGAGTTGGATATCACATTTCATGTTAGAGGAAGGATCTCAGGTTTGGTGTTAGAGGCATTGAGATATCACATCTCATGCTATAGGAAGGGTCTCAGGTTTGGAATGGGAAGGAGTTGGATATCACATCTCATGCTATAGGAAGGGTCTCAGGTTTGGTATAAGCATTGAGATATCACATCTCATGCTATAGGAAGGGTCTCAGGATTGGAATGGGAAGGAGTTGGATATCACATCTGATGTTATAGGAAGGATCTCAGGTTTGGTATTAGAAGCATTGAGACATCACATCTCATGCTATGGGAAGGGTCTCGGGATTGGAATGGGAAGGAGTTGGATATCACATCTCATGCTATAGGAAGGGTCTCAGGTTTGGTATAAGCATTGAGATATCACATCTCATGCTATAGGAAGGGTCTCAGGATTGGAATGGGAAGGAGTTGTATATGACATCTCATGCCATAGGAAGGGTCTCAGGTTGGGTATAAGCATTGAGATATCACATCTCTGCTATCGGAAGGGTCTCAGGATTGGAATGGGAAGGAGTTGGATATCCCATCTCATGTTAAAGGAAGAGTCTCAGGTTTGGTATTAGAAGCATTGAGATATCACATCTCATGCTATAGGAAGTGTCTCAGGATTGGAATGGGAAGGAGTTTGATATCAAATCTCATGCCATGAATGGGTCTCAGGTTTTGTAGAAGCATTGGGATATCACATCTCATGCTATCGGAAGGGTATCAGGATTGGATTTGGAAGGAGTTGGATATCCCATCTCATGCTATAGGAAGGGTCTCAGGTTGGAATGGGAAGGAGTTGGATATCACATCTGATGTTATAGGAAGGGTCTCAGGATTGGAATGGGAAGGACTTGGATATCACATCGCATGCTATAGGAAGGCTCTCAGGTTTTGAAGGGGAAGGAGTTGGATATCACATCTCATGTTATAGGAAGGATCTCAGGTTTGGTATTAGAAGCATTGAGATATCACATCTCATGCTATCGGAAGGATCTCAGGTTTGGTATTAGAGGCATTGAGATATCACATCTCATGCTATTAGAAGGGTCTCAGGATTGGAATGGGAAGGAGTCGGATATCACATCTCATGCTAAAGGGAGGGTCTCAGGTTTGGAAGTGGAAGGATTTGGATATCACATTTCATGTTATAGGAAGGATCTCAGGTTTGGTATTAGAAGCATTGAGATATCACATCTCATGCTATAGGAAGGGTCTCAAGATTGGAATGGGAAGGAGTTGGATATCACATCTCAAGCTATAGGAAGGGTCTCAGGATTGGAATGGGAAGGAGTTTGATATCACATCTCATGCCATAGTATGGGTCTCAGGTTTGGTAGAAGCATTGGGATATCACATCTCATGCTATCGGAAGGGTATCAGGATTGGATTTGGAAGGAGTTGGATATCCCATCTCATGCTATAGGAAGGGTCTCAGGTTGGAATGGGAAGGAGTTGGATATCACATCTCATGTTATAGGAAGGGTCTCAGGATTGGAATGGGAAGGACTTGGATATCATATCTCATGCTATGGGAAGGCTCTCAGGTTTGATAGGGGAAGGAGTTGGATATCACATTTCATGTTAGAGGAAGGATCTCAGGTTTGGTATTAGAGGCATTGAGATATCACATCTCATGCTATAGGAAGGGTCTCAGGATTGGAATGGGAAGGAGTTGGATATCACATCTCAAGCTATAGGAAGGGTCTCAGGTTTGGTATAAGCATTGAGATATGACATCTCAAGCTATAGGAAGGGTCTCAGGATTGGAATGGGAAGGAGTTGGATATCACATCTCATGTTATAGGAAAGATCTCAGGTTTGGTATTAGAAGCATTGAGACATTACATCTCATGTTATAGGAAGGGTCTCAGGATTGGAATGGGAAGAAGTTGGATATCACATCTCATGCTATAGGAAGGGTCTCAGGTTTGGTATAAGCATTGAGATATCACATCTCATGCTATAGGAAGGGTCTTAGGATTGGAATGGGAAGGAGTCGGATATCACATCTCATGCTAAAGGGAGGGTCTCAGGTTTGGAAGTGGAAGTATTTGGATATCACATCTCATGTTATAGGAAGGATCTCAGGCTTGGTATTAGAAGCATTGAGATATCACATTTCATGCTATAGGAAGGGTCTCAGGATTGGAATGGGAAGGAGTTGGATATCACATCTCAAGCTATAGGAAGGGTCTCAGGATTGGAATGGGAAGGAGTTGGATATCACATCTCATGCTATAGGAAGGGTCTCAGGTTTGTGTTTAGCATTGAGATATCCCATCTCATGCTATAGGAAGGGTCTCAGGTTTGGAATCGGAAGGAGTTGTATATGACATCTCATGCCATAGGAAGGGTCTCAGGTTTGGTATTATAGGCATTGAGATATCACATCTCATGCTATCAGAAGGGTCTCAGGATTGGAATGGGAAGGAGTCGGATATCACATCTCATGCTAAAGGGAGGGTCTCAGTTTTGGTATTAGAAGCATTGAGATATCACATCTCATGTTATAGGAAGAATCTCAGGTTTGGTATTAGAGGCATTGAGATATCACATCTCATGCTATAGGAAGGGTCTCAGGATTGGAATGGGAAGGAGTTGGATATCACATCTCATGCTAAAGGAAGGGTCTCAGTTTTGGTAGAAGCATTGAGATATCACATCTCATGGTATAGGAAGGGTCTCAGGATTGGAATGGGAAGGAGTTGGATATCACATCTCATCCAATAGGAAGGATCTCAGGATTGGAATGGGAAGGATTTGGATGTCACATCTCTTGCTATAGGAAGGGTCTCAGGTTTTTTATTAGAAACATTGAGATATCACATCTCATGCTATAGGAAGGGTTTCAGGATTGGAATGGGAAGGAGTTGGATATCCCTTCTCATGCTATAGGAAGGGTCTCAGGTTGGAATGGGAAGGAGTTGGATATCACATCTCATGTTATAGGAAGGGTCTCAGTATTTGAATGGGAAGGATTTGGATATCACATCTCTTGCTATAGGAAGGGTCTCAGGTTTTTTATTAGAAACATTGAGATATCACATCTCATGCTATAGGAAGGGTTTCAGGATTGAAATGGGAAGGATTTGGATATCACATCTCATGCTAAAGGAAGGGTCTCAGGTTTGGAAGGGGAAGGATTTAGTTTAGTTTAGTTTAATTTATTATTTGTATAGCGCCGCCTGGCCCTGGGGCATCCAGGCGCTTGAGATGAATACAACAAGATTAATACAACAGTACAATATAATAAAATATGGTCTTAGGGGACCAGTAACAGAGATTGAGGGAGTTGTCAATCAGTTTCAATTACAGATAGTTACATATATGGTATAGCATGGTCAAGGTGGATGAGAGCAATACATTTGGGACATTATCACGCAGTTAGAGGTAATGTACAGACCGATATACATATTTACAAATTTACAGTCTTGGTGCATGCTAGTAAGGTAGGGCTAGGTAGTTTACGTTTCTTTGGATAGAAGCCATGTTTTGGTGTTGTGTCTAAATCTGTGAAAGGACGGTTCTGATCTCAGCTCGAGTGGAAGTGAATTCCAGAGTTTGGAGGCAAGCACGGGGAAGCTAGAGCCACCTGCTTTTTGGAGCTTAAATCTTGGGATATTTAAGCAGTGTGTTTGAGCTGATCTGGTAGGGCACGCTGGGGTGTGGTGAGTGAGGTTGTCGGATAGGTATCTGGGTGCTTGGTTAGCTAGGCATTTGTGTGTGAGTGAGATGGTTTTATATTCAATTCTTTGTGGTATGGATAGCCAATGGCAGGAGCGTCTGGCGTCCGAAATGTGTTCATGTTTAGGTATGTTCAGGGCTGCTCGCAAGGCGTTGTTTTGTACGACTTGTAGTTTGTTAATGTTTTTCTGACTGGTGCCCAAGTATAGGGCATTGCAGTAGTCGACTTTGGAGAGGACTAGCGCTCTGGCTAAGGTGGTGCAGTTGGATGGTGAGAGGTAAGGTCTGCTGGCATTGATGAGCTTACAGGTGTAAGCAGTGGCGGATGAGATGGAATTGATCTGTCTTGTCAGTGTGAGGGAGGAGTCGAGGTAGATTCCTAGGGTTTTGACGCTGTTAGAGACGATGATGTTATTGCCGTCTATAGTGAATGCCTGATAGAGTTTGTCGAGTTTATTAAGTCTGGGTTGGGAACCTAGGAGAAGAAGCTCGGTCTTGTCGTCATTGAGGCATAGGCCATGCTTGGCCATCCATTCTTGGATAATGGAGTAAATGTTGTTGAGAGCAGTGAGGTCGGTGGAGTAGTCGCCTGTTAAAGGGATCAGTATTTGGGTGTCATCTGCGTAGTTGGTGTAGATGACACCCAAGCGGTCCAATATGTCAAAGAGGGGTTTCGTGAACACATTGTATAGAGTGGGGGAGACGCAGGAGCCCTGGGGGACACCGCAAGTGACTGGGGCTGGGTTGGCAGAGGCTGTGGGTGCGAAGACTCTCATGGATCTGTTGTTAAGGAAGGATTGGATCCATGCGTTGGCATTATCTGAGAATTTGGCTGCTGAGGATAGATGTTTGCAGAGGATGTCGTGGTTGACCAGGTCGAAGGCGGCCGATAAGTCAAGAAGGAGAAGGAGGACCAGTTTGCCATTGTCTTTAATGTTGTCCATCTGTGTCTTAAGGTCAATCAGGGCGGTCTCAGTGCCGTGTTTGGGGTGGAATCCGGATTGTCTGAGTCCCAGTAAGTTATTGTTCTCAAGGTGGTTCTGTATCTGGAGATAGGCAGCTCTGTCAAGGATTTTTAGTAGGAAGGGTACAGTCGTAATGGGTCTGTAGTTGGTGGGGACATTTGGGTCAAGGGTGGGCTTCTTAAGTAAAGGAAGAACCCAGGAGTCCTTGAGGTTGTTGGGCACTACGTTGGATGTGAAAGATGAATTGTTGAGGGAAGTGATGAAAGGAGCAAGTTGTTTGGCTGCATCTTTAATGACAGGGGCCGGGCAAGTGTCACCTTGGCATTTGGATGGTTTAAGAGAGTAGATTATTTCTTCAACCTCTTTGATGGTTATGGTGGAAAACTCAAAGAGGTTAATGTCATCATTTTGGGGGGTGGTGTAGGTGTGTGTAGAGGGGGTGATGTTATCAGTGAGGG
This sequence comes from Ambystoma mexicanum, assembly GCF_040938575.1. Taxonomy (NCBI): domain Eukaryota; kingdom Metazoa; phylum Chordata; class Amphibia; order Caudata; family Ambystomatidae; genus Ambystoma; species Ambystoma mexicanum. The sequence goes on from NC_090934.1 coordinate 1,160,295,100, forward strand.
TGAGGCTTTCTTTCTTTGTCAGGATTTTGGCTTGTAGCGTGGCAATTTTGCCTAGGAGTGCTTCCTGAATGTTCGTGCACCAGTGGATGTCTTTGTTGCAAGTGTCTGGAATGGGGGAGGGTGATTCGAGTTCTCTCAGGATATTGAAGAGCTCTTTGGTATTGGATTTGGCGTTGCAGATTCTTTCATTGTACATGTTTTTTTAGACTGGATGATGGCTGACTTATAGATGTTCGAGGCCAGTGCGTAAGATGTCTTATTAATAGTGGATGGTGACTGTTTCCATGCTAATTCAGCTTGTCTTTTGGATTTTCAGAGTGTTTTTAGTTCGGGGGTGAACCAAGAATTGAGGTGTGCGCGTGGTTTGGCTTTCCGAAACTTGAGTGGTGCTATGGTGTTAATGGCCTTAAGGATGGTTGTGTTGTATAACTCTACTAGTTCAGTAGGGTTGGTCATGGTGGGTGAGAAGTCGATGATGGGTTGGAGTAACGGGAGGAGTTTCTCTACTGTGATATTTTTGTTGTTTCTTGTGAGTGTGGGTGGGGCATAGGGGGAAGGCCCTGGTGTTTGAGTGCCTTTGTTGATGGTGAAGGTAATGAGGTGGTGATCGGTCCAAGCGCATGGAGTGTTGGAAAGGATGGTGGTGTTGCAGTTAAGGTCAGCTATACAGTCAAGGATTCGGCCTTTGTTGTGTGTGGGTTGTGCGATATGGTGGGTGAGTCCTAATTCTGAAATGGTGTTGGCGACAGTGTTAGCTTTGTCATCTTTCTCATCATTGAGACCTAGATTAAAGTCTCCTAGGATGAGTAGTCGAGAGTTAGGTTTGATATTGTTAGAGAGTAAAAGGGCTATGTCGTCATTAAAGGATAGTATAGGGCCTGGCGGTCTGTAAATGAGGTGGATGGTGATTGTGCTTGTGTGCGTTGTGGATAGTTTGAGGGTGAGTAGTTCCGCTGATGGCAGGGATTGGTTTTGTATGTGTCTTATGTTGATGGAGCTTTTTGCAATAATGGCTACTCCACCACCTTTAGCTGTTTGTCTGTCTGCACGGTAGATGGTATAGTCATTGGGTATAGCAAGTGATAGAGAGGGGCCAGACGCTGGGTGGAGCCAGGTCTCTGTAATAGCTATGAAGTCGAGATCATTGATGGAGATAATGTCGGCTATGTCTAGGGCATGGGCGACTACAGATCTCGCATTGATGAGCGCACCTTTGATGGTTTCGGTGGTGATGCATGGTTTGGATATCATATCTCATGTTATAGGATGGGTCCCAGGTTTGGTATTAGAAGCTTTGAGATATCACATCTCATGCTATAGGAAGGGTCTCAGGATTGGAATGGGAAGGAGTTGGCTATCACATCTCATGCTAAAGGAAGGGACTCAGGTTTGATAGAAGCATTGAGATATCACATCTCATGCTATAGGAAGGGTCTCAGGATTGGAATGGGAAGGAGTTGGATATCACATCTCATGCCATAGTAAGGGTCTCAGGTTTGGTATAAGCATTGAGATATCACATCTCTGCTATCGGAAGGGTCTCAGGATAGGAATGGGAAGGACTTAGATATCACATCTAATGCTATAGGGAGGGTCTCAGTTTTGATATTAGAAGCATTGAGATATCACATTTCATGCTATCGGAAGGGTCTCAGGATTGGAATGGGAAGGAGTTGGATATCACATCTCAAGCTATCTCAGGATTGGAATGGGAAGGAGTTTGATATCACATCTCAAGCTATAGGAAGGGTCTCAGGTTTTGAAGGGGAAGGATTTGGATCTCACATCTCATGTTTTAGGACGGGTCTCAGGTTTGGTATTAGAAGCATTGAGATATCACATCTCATGGTATAGGAAGGGTCTCAGGATTGGAATGGGAAGGAGTTTGATAGCACATCTCAAGCTATAGGAAGGTCTCAGGTTTGGAAAGGGAAGGATTTGGATTTCACATCTCATGTTATAGGATGGTTCTCATGTTTGGTTTTAGAAGCATTGAGATATCACACCACATGCTATCTGAAGGGTCTCAGGTTTGGAAAGGGAAGGATTTGGATTTCACATATGTTATTGGATGGTTCTCAGGTTTGGTTTTAGAAGCATTAAGATATCACATCTCATGCTATAGGAAGGGTCTCAGGTTTGGAATGGGAAGGAGTTGGATACACATCTCATGTTATAGGAAGGATCTCAGGTTTGGTATTAGAAGCATTGTGATATCACATATCATGCTATAGGAAGGGTCTCAGGATTGGAATGGGACGGAGTTGGATATCACATCTCATGCTAAAGGAAAGATCTCAGGTTTGGAAGGGGAAGGATTTGGATCTCACATCTCATGTTTTAGGACGGGTGTCAGGTTTGGTATTAGAAGCATTGAGATATCACATCTCATGGTATAGGAAGGGTCTCAGGATTGGAATGGGAAGGAGTTGGATATCACATCTCAAGCTATCTCAGTATTGGAATGGGAAGGAGATTGATATCACATCTCATGCTATCGGAAGGGTCTCAGGTTTGGAATGGGAAGGAGTTGGATATCACATCTCATGTTATAGGAAGGATCTCAGGTTTGGTATTAGAAGCATTGAGATATCACATCTCATGCTATAGGAAGGGTCTCAGGATTGGAATCGGAAGGAGTTGGATACCACATCTCATGCTATAGGAAGGGTCTCAGGTTTGGTATAAGCATTGAGATATCACATTTCTGCTATCGGAAGGGTCTCAGGATTGGAATGGGAAGGAGTTGGATATCACATCTCATGCTAAAGGGAGGGTCTCAGGTTTGGAAGGGGAAGGATTTGGATATCACATCTCATGTTATAGGAAGGATCTCAGGTTTGGTATTAGAAGCATTGAGATATCACATCTCATGCTATCGGAAGGATCTCAGGTTTGGTATTATAGGCATTGAGATATCACATCTCATGCTATCAGAAGGGTCTCAGGATTGGAATGGGAAGGAGTCGGAAATTACATCTCATGCTAAAGGGAGGGTCTCAGGTTTGGTATTAGAAGCATTGAGATATCACATCTCATGTTATAGGAAGAATCTCAGGTTTGGTATTAGAGGCATTGAGATATCACATCTCATGCTATCAGAAGGGTCTCAGGATTGGAATGGGAAGGAGTCGGATATCACATCCCATGCTGAAAGGGAGGGTCTCAGGTTTGGTATTAGAAGCATTGAGATATCACATCTCATGTTATAGGAAGAATCCCAGGTTTGGTATTAGAGGCATTGAGATATCACATCTCATGCTATAGGAAGGGTCTCAGGATTAGAATGGGAAGGAGTTGGATATCACATCTCATGCTAAAGGAAGGGTCTCAGTTTTGGTAGAAGCATTGAGATATCACATCTCATGGTATAGGAAGGGTCTCAGGATTGGAATGGGAAGGAGTTGGATATCACATCTCATCCAATAGGAAGGATCTCAGGATTAGAATGGGAAAGATTTGGATGTCACATCTCTTGCTATAGGAAGGGTCTCAGGTTTTTTATTAGAAACATTGAGATATCACATCTCATGCTATAGGAAGGGTTTCAGGATTGGAATGGGAAGGAGTTGGATATCCCTTCTCATGCTATAGGAAGGGTCTCAGGTTTGGAAGGGGAACGATTTGGATATCATATCTCATGTTATAGGAAGGGTCTCAGGATTGGAATGGGAAGGATTTGGATATCACATCTCTTGCTATAGGAAGGGTCTCAGGTTTTTTATTAGAAACATTGAGATATCACATCTCATGCTATAGGAAGGGTTTCAGGATTGGAATGGGAAGGATTTGGATATCACATCTCATGCTAAAGGAAGGGTCTCAGGTTTGGAAGGGGAACGATTTGGATATCATATCTCATGTTATAGGACGGGTCCCAGGTTTGGTATTAGAAGCTTCGAGATATCACATCTCATGCTATATGAAGGGTATCAGGATTGGAATGGGATGGAGTTGGATATCACATCTCATGCTAAAGGAAGGGACTCAGGTTTGATAGAAGCATTGAGATATCACATCTCATGCTATAGGAAGGGTCTCAGGATTGGAATGGGAAGGAGTTGGATATCACATCTCATGCCATAGGAAGGGTCTCAGGTTTGGTATAAGCACTGAGATATCACATCTCTGCTATCGGAAGGGTCTCAGGATAGGAATGGGAAGGACTTAGATATCACATCTCATGCTATAGGGAGGGTCTCAGTTTTGATATTAGAAGCATTGAGATATCACATTTCATGCTATTGGAAGGGTCTCAGGATTGGAATGGGAAGGAGTTGGATATCACATCTCAAGCTATCTCAGGATTGGAATGGGAAGGAGTTTGATATCACATCTCAAGCTATAGGAAGGGTCTCAGGTTTGGAAGGGGAAGGATTTGGATCTCACATCTCATGTTTTAGGACGGGTCTCAGGTTTGGTATTAGAAGCATTGAGATATCACATTTCATGGTATATGAAGGGTCTCAGGATTGGAATGGGAAGGAGTTGGATATCACATCTCAAGCTATCACAGGATTGGAATGGGAAGGAGTTTGATATCACATCTCAAGCTATAGGAAGGGTCTCAGGTTTGGAAAGGGAAGGATTTGGATTTCACATCTCATGTTATAGGATGGTTCTCATGTTTGGTTTTAGAAGCATTGAGATATCACATCTCATGCTATCGGAAGGGTCTCAGGTTTGGAAAGGGAAGGATTTGGATTTCACATATGTTATTCAATGGTTCTCAGGTTTGGTTTTAGAAGCATTAAGATATCACATCTCATGCTATAGGAAGGGTCTCAGGTTTGGAATGGGAAGGAGTTGGATACACATCTCATGTTATAGGAAGGATCTCAGGTTTGGTATTAGAAGCATTGTGATATCACATATCATGCTATAGGAAGGGTCTCAGGATTGGAATGGGAAGGAGGTGGATATCACATCTCATGCTAAAGGAAAGATCTCAGGTTTGGAAGGGGAAGGATTTGGATCTCACATCTCATGTTTTAGGACGGGTGTCAGGTTTGGTATTAGAAGCATTGAGATATCACATCTCATGGTATAGGAAGGGTCTCAGGATTGGAATGGGAAGGAGTTGGATATCACATCTCAAGCTATCTCAGGATTGGAATGGGAAGGAGTTTGATATCACATCTCATGCTATCGGAAGGGTCTCAGGTTTGGAATGGGAAGGAGTTGGATATCACATCTCATGTTATAGGAAGGATCTCAGGTTTGGTATTAGAAGCATTGAGATATCACATCTCATGCTATAGGAAGGGTCTCAGGATTGCAATGGGAAGGAGTTGGATATCACATCTCATGCTATAGGAAGGGTCTCAGGTTTGGTATAAGCATTGAGATATCCCATCTCATGCTATAGGAAGGGTCTCAGCATTGGAATCGGAAGGAGTTGTATTTGACATCTCATGCCATAGGAAGGGTCTCAGGTTTGGGATAAGCATTGAGATATCACATCTCTGCTATCGGAAGGGTCTCAGGATTGGAATGGGAAGGAGTTGGATATCCCATCTCGTTATAGGAAGGGTCTCAGGTTTGGTATTAGAAGCATTGAGATATCACATCTCATGCTATAGGAAGGGTCTCAGGATTGGAATGGGAAGGACTTGAATATCACATCTCATGTTATAGCAAGGGTCTCAGGTTTGGTATTAGAAGCATTGAGATATCACATCTCATGCTATAGGAAGGGTCTCAGGATTGGAATGGGAAGGACTTGGATATCACATCTCATGATAAAGGAAGGGTCTAAGGTTTGGAAGGCGAAGGATTTGGATATCACATCTCATGTTATAGGACCAGTCTCAGGTTTGGTATTAGAAGCATTGAGATATCACATCTCATGCTATAGGAAGGGTCTCAGAATTGGAATGGGAAGGAGTTGGATATCAGATCTCAAGCTATAGGAAGGGTCTCAGGATTGGAATGGGAAGGAGTTTGATATCACATTTCATGCCATGGTATGGGTCTCAGGTTTTGTAGAAGCATTGGGATATCACAACTCATGCTATCGGAAGGGTATCAGGATTGGATTTGGAAGGAGTTGGATATCCCATCTCATGCTATAGGAAGGGTCTCAGGTTGGAATGGGAAGGAGTTGGATATCACATCTCATGTTATAGGAAGGGTATCAGGATTGGAATGGGAAGGACTTGGATATCACATCTCATGCTATAGGAAGGCTATCAGGTTTGGAAGGGGAAGGAGTTGGATATCACATTTCATGTTAGAGGTAGGATCTCAGGTTTGGTATTAGAGGCATTGAGATATCACATCTCATGCTATCGGAAGGATCTCAGTATTGGAATGGGAAGGAGTTGGATATCACATCTCATGCTAAAGGGAGGGTCTCAGGATTGGAAAGGGAAGTAGTTGGATATCACATTTCATGTTAGAGGAAGGATCTCAGGTTTGGTATTAGAAGCATTGAGATATCACATCTCATGCTATAGGAAGGGTCTCAGGATTGGAATGGGAAGGTGTTGGATATCACATCTCATGCTATAGGAAGGGTCTCAGGAATGGAATGGGAAGGAGTTTTATATGACATCTCATGCCATAGGAAGGATCTCAGGTTTGGTATTTGAAGCATTGAGACATCACATCTCATGTTATAGGAAGGGTCTCAGGATTGGAATGGGAAGGAGTTGGATATCGCATCTCATGCTATAGGAAGGGTCTCAGGTTTGGTATAAGCATTGAGATGTCACATCTCATGCTATAGGAAGGGTCTCAGGTTTGGTATAAGCATTGAGATATCACATCTCTGCTATCGGAAGGGTCTCAGGATTGGAATGGGAATGATTTGGATATCCCATCTTATGTTATAGGAAGGGTCTCAGGTTTGGTATTAGAAGCATTGAGATATCACATCTCATGCTATAGGAAGGGTCTCAGGATTGGAATGGGAAGGACGTGAATATCACATCTCATGCTATAGGGAGGCTCTCACGTTTGGAAAGGGAAGGAGTTGGATATCACATTTCATGTTAGAGGTAGGATCTCAGGTTTGGTATTAGAGGCATTGAATATCACATCTCATGCTATCAGAAGGGTCTCGGGATTGGAATGGGAAGGAGTTGGATATCACATCTCATGCTAAAGGGAGGGTCTCAGGTTTGGAAGGGGAAGGATTTTGATATCACATCTCATGTTATAGGAAGGATCTCAGGTTTGGTATTAGAAGCATTGAGATATCACATCTCATGCTATCGGAAGGATCTCAGGTTTGGTATTAGAGGGATTGAGATATCACATCTCATGCTATTGGAAGGGTATCAGGATTGGATTTGGAAGTAGTTGGATATCCCATCTCATGCAATAGGAAGGGTCTCAGGTTGGAATGGGAAGGAGTTGGATATCACATCTCATGTTATAGGAAGGGTCTCAGGATTGGAATGGGAAATACTTCGATATCACATCTCATGCTATAGGAAGGCTCTCAGGTTTGGAAGGGGAAGGAGTTGGATATCACATTTCATGTTAGAGGTAGGATCTCTAGTTTGGTAAGAGGCATTGAGATATCACATCTCATGCTATCAGAAGGGTCTCAGGATTGGTTGGGAAGGAGTTGGATATCACATCTCATGCTAAAGGGAGGGTCTCAGGTTTGGAAGGGGAAGGATTTGGATATCACATCTCGTGTTATAGGAAGGGTCTCAGGATTGGAATGGGAAGGGGTTTTATATGACATCTCATGCCATAGGAAGGATCTCAGGTTTGGTATTAGAAGCATTGAGACATCACATCTCATGTTATAGGAAGGGTCTCAGGATTGGAATGGGAAGGAGTTGGATATCACATCTCATGCTGTAGGAAGGGTCTCAGGTTTGGTATAAGCATTGAGATATCACATCTCTGCTATCGGAAGGGTCTCAGGATAGGAATGGGAAGGACTTAGATATCACATCTAATGCTATAGGGAGGGTCTCAGTTTTGATATTAGAAGCATTGAGATATCACATTTCATGCTATCGGAAGGGTCTCAGGATTGGAATGGGAAGGAGTTGGATATCACATCTCAAGCTATCTCAGGATTGGAATGGGAAGGAGTTTGATATCACATCTCAAGCTATAGGAAGGGTCTCAGGTTTTGAAGGGGAAGGATTTGGATCTCACATCTCATGTTTTAGGACGGGTCTCAGGTTTGGTATTAGAAGCATTGAGATATCACATCTCATGGTATAGGAAGGGTCTCAGGATTGGAATGGGAAGGAGTTTGATAGCACATCTCAAGCTATAGGAAGGTCTCAGGTTTGGAAAGGGAAGGATTTGGATTTCACATCTCATGTTATAGGATGGTTCTCATGTTTGGTTTTAGAAGCATTGAGATATCACACCACATGCTATCTGAAGGGTCTCAGGTTTGGAAAGGTAAGGATTTGGATTTCACATATGTTATTGGATGGTTCTCAGGTTTGGTTTTAGAAGCATTAAGATATCACATCTCATGCTATAGGAAGGGTCTCAGGTTTGGAATGGGAAGGAGTTGGATACACATCTCATGTTATAGGAAGGATCTCAGGTTTGGTATTAGAAGCATTGTGATATCACATATCATGCTATAGGAAGGGTCTCAGGATTGGAATGGGATGGAGTTGGATATCACATCTCATGCTAAAGGAAAGATCTCAGGTTTGGAAGGGGAAGGATTTGGATCTCACATCTCATGTTTTAGGACGGGTGTCAGGTTTGGTATTAGAAGCATTGAGATATCACATCTCATGGTATAGGAAGGGTCTCAGGATTGGAATGGGAAGGAGTTGGATATCACATCTCAAGCTATCTCAGGATTGGAATGGGAAGGAGATTGATATCACATCTCATGCTATCGGAAGGGTCTCAGGTTTGGAATGGGAAGGAGTTGGATATCACATCTCATGTTATAGGAAGGATCTCAGGTTTGGTATTAGAAGCATTGAGATATCACATCTCATGCTATAGGAAGGGTCTCAGGATTGGAATCGGAAGGAGTTGGATACCACATCTCATGCTATAGGAAGGGTCTCAGGTTTGGTATAAGCATTGAGATATCACATTTCTGCTATCGGAAGGGTCTCAGGATTGGAATGGGAAGGAGTTGGATATCACATCTCATGCTAAAGGGAGGGTCTCAGGTTTGGAAGGGGAAGGATTTGGATATCACATCTCATGTTATAGGAAGGATCTCAGGTTTGGTATTAGAAGCATTGAGATATCACATCTCATGCTATCGGAAGGATCTCAGGTTTGGTATTATATGCATTGAGATATCACATCTCATGCTATCAGAAGGGTCTCAGGATTGGAATGGGAAGGAGTCGGAAATCACATCTCATGCTAAAGGGAGGGTCTCAGGTTTGGTATTAGAAGCATTGAGATATCACATCTCATGTTATAGGAAGAATCTCAGGTTTGGTATTAGAGGCATTGAGATATCACATCTCATACTATCAGAAGGGTCTCAGGATTGGAATGGGAAGGAGTCGGATATCACATCCCATGCTGAAAGGGAGGGTCTCAGGTTTGGTATTAGAAGCATTGAGATATCACATCTCATGTTATAGGAAGAATCCCAGGTTTGGTATTAGAGGCATTGAGATATCACATCTCATGCTATAGGAAGGGTCTCAGGATTAGAATGGGAAGGAGTTGGATATCACATCTCATGCTAAAGGAAGGGTCTCAGTTTTGGTAGAAGCATTGAGATATCACATCTCATGGTATAGGAAGGGTCTCAGGATTGGAATGGGAAGGAGTTGGATATCACATCTCATCCAATAGGAAGGATCTCAGGATTAGAATGGGAAAGATTTGGATGTCACATCTCTTGCTATAGGAAGGGTCTCAGGTTTTTTATTAGAAACATTGAGATATCACATCTCATGCTATAGGAAGGGTTTCAGGATTGGAATGGGAAGGAGTTGGATATCCCTTCTCATGCTATAGGAAGGGTCTCAGGTTTGGAAGGGGAACGATTTGGATATCATATCTCATGTTATAGGAAGGGTCTCAGGATTGGAATGGGAAGGATTTGGATATCACATCTCTTGCTATAGGAAGGGTCTCAGGTTTTTTATTAGAAACATTGAGATATCACATCTCATGCTATAGGAAGGGTTTCAGGATTGGAATGGGAAGGATTTGGATATCACATCTCATGCTAAAGGAAGGGTCTCAGGTTTGGAAGGGGAACGATTTGGATATCATATCTCATGTTATAGGACGGGTCCCAGGTTTGGTATTAGAAGCTTCGAGATATCACATCTCATGCTATATGAAGGGTATCAGGATTGGAATGGGATGGAGTTGGATATCACATCTCATGCTAAAGGAAGGGACTCAGGTTTGATAGAAGCATTGAGATATCACATCTCATGCTATAGGAAGGGTCTCAGGATTGGAATGGGAAGGAGTTGGATATCACATCTCATGCCATAGGAAGGGTCTCAGGTTTGGTATAAGCACTGAGATATCACATCTCTGCTATCGGAAGGGTCTCAGGATAGGAATGGGAAGGACTTAGATATCACATCTCATGCTATAGGGAGGGTCTCAGTTTTGATATTAGAAGCATTGAGATATCACATTTCATGCTATTGGAAGGGTCTCAGGATTGGAATGGGAAGGAGTTGGATATCACATCTCAAGCTATCTCAGGATTGGAATGGGAAGGAGTTTGATATCACATCTCAAGCTATAGGAAGGGTCTCAGGTTTGGAAGGGGAAGGATTTGGATCTCACATCTCATGTTTTAGGACGGGTCTCAGGTTTGGTATTAGAAGCATTGAGATATCACATTTCATGGTATATGAAGGGTCTCAGGATTGGAATGGGAAGGAGTTGGATATCACATCTCAAGCTATCACAGGATTGGAATGGGAAGGAGTTTGATATCACATCTCAAGCTATAGGAAGGGTCTCAGGTTTGGAAAGGGAAGGATTTGGATTTCACATCTCATGTTATAGGATGGTTCTCATGTTTGGTTTTAGAAGCATTGAGATATCAGATCTCATGCTATCGGAAGGGTCTCAGGTTTGGAAAGGGAAGGATTTGGATTTCACATATGTTATTCAATGGTTCTCAGGTTTGGTTTTAGAAGCATTAAGATATCACATCTCATGCTATAGGAAGGGTCTCAGGTTTGGAATGGGAAGGAGTTGGATACACATCTCATGTTATAGGAAGGATCTCAGGTTTGGTATTAGAAGCATTGTGATATCACATATCATGCTATAGGAAGGGTCTCAGGATTGGAATGGAAAGGAGGTGGATATCACATCTCATGCTAAAGGAAAGATCTCAGGTTTGGAAGGGGAAGGATTTGGATCTCACATCTCATGTTTTAGGACGGGTGTCAGGTTTGGTATTAGAAGCATTGAGATATCACATCTCATGGTATAGGAAGGGTCTCAGGATTGGAATGGGAAGGAGTTGGATATCACATCTCAAGCTATCTCAGGATTGGAATGGGAAGGAGTTTGATATCACATCTCATGCTATCGGAAGGGTCTCAGGTTTGGAATGGGAAGGAGTTGGATATCACATCTCATGTTATAGGAAGGATCTCAGGTTTGGTATTAGAAGCATTGAGATATCACATCTCATGCTATAGGAAGGGTCTCAGGATTGGAATGGGAAGGAGTTGGATATCACATCTCATGCTATAGGAAGGGTCTCAGGTTTGGTATAAGCATTGAGATATCACATCTCTGCTATCGGAAGGGTCTCAGGATTGGAATGGGAAGGAGTTGGATATCCCATCTCGTTATAGGAAGGGTCTCAGGTTTGGTATTAGAAGCATTGAGATATCACATCTCATGCTATAGGAAGGGTCTCAGGATTGGAATGGGAAGGACTTGAATATCACATCTCATGTTATAGCAAGGGTCTCAGGTTTGGTATTAGAAGCATTGAGATATCACATCTCATGCTATAGGAAGGGTCTCAGGATTGGAATGGGAAGGACTTGGATATCACATCTCATGATAAAGGAAGGGTCTAAGGTTTGGAAGGCGAAGGATTTGGATATCACATCTCATGTTATAGGACCAGTCTCAGGTTTGGTATTAGAAGCATTGAGATATCACATCTCATGCTATAGGAAGGGTCTCAGAATTGGAATGGGAAGGAGTTGGATATCAGATCTCAAGCTATAGGAAGGGTCTCAGGATTGGAATGGGAAGGAGTTTGATATCACATTTCATGCCATGGTATGGGTCTCAGGTTTTGTAGAAGCATTGGGATATCACAACTCATGCTATCGGAAGGGTATCAGGATTGGATTTGGAAGGAGTTGGATATCCCATCTCATGCTATAGGAAGGGTCTCAGGTTGGAATGGGAAGGAGTTGGATATCACATCTCATGTTATAGGAAGGGTATCAGGATTGGAATGGGAAGGACTTGGATATCACATCTCATGCTATAGGAAGGCTATCAGGTTTGGAAGGGGAAGGAGTTGGATATCACATTTCATGTTAGAGGTAGGATCTCAGGTTTGGTATTAGAGGCATTGAGATATCACATCTCATGCTATCGGAAGGATCTCAGTATTGGAATGGGAAGGAGTTGGATATCACATCTCATGCTAAAGGGAGGGTCTCAGGATTGGAAAGGGAAGTAGTTGGATATCACATTTCATGTTAGAGGAAGGATCTCAGGTTTGGTATTAGAAGCATTGAGATATCACATCTCATGCTATAGGAAGGGTCTCAGGATTGGAATGGGAAGGAGTTGGATATCACATCTCATGCTATAGGAAGGGTCTCAGGAATGGAATGGGAAGGAGTTTTATATGACATCTCATGCCATAGGAAGGATCTCAGGTTTGGTATTTGAAGCATTGAGACATCACATCTCATGTTATAGGAAGGGTCTCAGGATTGGAATGGGAAGGAGTTGGATATCGCATCTCATGCTATAGGAAGGGTCTCAGGTTTGGTATAAGCATTGAGATGTCACATCTCATGCTATAGGAAGGGTCTCAGGTTTGGTATAAGCATTGAGATATCACATCTCTGCTATCGGAAGGGTCTCAGGATTGGAATGGGAATGATTTGGATATCCCATCTTATGTTATAGGAAGGGTCTCAGGTTTGGTATTAGAAGCATTGAGATATCACATCTCATGCTATAGGAAGGGTCTCAGGATTGGAATGGGAAGGACGTGAATATCACATCTCATGCTATAGGGAGGCTCTCACGTTTGGAAAGGGAAGGAGTTGGATATCACATTTCATGTTAGAGGTAGGATCTCAGGTTTGGTATTAGAGGCATTGAATATCACATCTCATGCTATCAGAAGGGTCTCGGGATTGGAATGGGAAGGAGTTGGATATCACATCTCATGCTAAAGGGAGGGTCTCAGGTTTGGAAGGGGAAGGATTTTGATATCACATCTCATGTTATAGGAAGGATCTCAGGTTTGGTATTAGAAGCATTGAGATATCACATCTCATGCTATCGGAAGGATCTCAGGTTTGGTATTAGAGGGATTGAGATATCACATCTCATGCTATTGGAAGGGTATCAGGATTGGATTTGGAAGTAGTTGGATATCCCATCTCATGCAATAGGAAGGGTCTCAGGTTGGAATGGGAAGGAGTTGGATATCACATCTCATGTTATAGGAAGGGTCTCAGGATTGGAATGGGAAATACTTCGATATCACATCTCATGCTATAGGAAGGCTCTCAGGTTTGGAAGGGGAAGGAGTTGGATATCACATTTCATGTTAGAGGTAGGATCTCTAGTTTGGTAAGAGGCATTGAGATATCACATCTCATGCTATCAGAAGGGTCTCAGGATTGGTTGGGAAGGAGTTGGATATCACATCTCATGCTAAAGGGAGGGTCTCAGGTTTGGAAGGGGAAGGATTTGGATATCACATCTCGTGTTATAGGAAGGGTCTCAGGATTGGAATGGGAAGGGGTTTTATATGACATCTCATGCCATAGGAAGGATCTCAGGTTTGGTATTAGAAGCATTGAGACATCACATCTCATGTTATAGGAAGGGTCTCAGGATTGGAATGGGAAGGAGTTGGATATCACATCTCATGCTGTAGGAAGGGTCTCAGGTTTGGTATAAGCATTGAGATATCACATCTCATGCTATAGGAAGGGTCTCAGGATCGGAATGGGAAGGAGTTGTATATGACATCTCATGCCATTGGAAGGGTCTCAGGTTTGGTATAAGCATTGAGATATCACATCTCTGCTATCGGAAGGGTCTCAGGATCGGAATGGGAAGGAGTTGTATATGACATCTCATGCCATTGGAAGGGTCTCAGGTTTGGTATAAGCATTGAGATATCACATCTCTGCTATCGGAAGGGTCTCAGGATTGGAATGGGAAGGAGTTGGATATCACATCACTTGCTATAGGAAGGGCCTCAGGTTTTGTATTAGAAGCATTGAGACATCACATCTCATGCTATTGGAAGGGTCTCAGGTTTGGTATAAGCATTGAGATATCACATCTCTGCTATCGGAAGGGTCTCAGGATTGGAATGGGAAGGAGTTGGATATCCCATCTCATGTTATAGGAAGGGTCTCAGGTTTGGTATTAGAAGCATTGAGATATCACATCTCATGCTATAGGAAGGGTCTCAGGATTGGAATGGGAAGGACTTGGATATCACATCTCATGCTATAGGGAGGGTGTCAAGTTTGATATTAGAAGCATTGAGATAACAAATCTCATAATATCGGAAGGGTCTCAGGATTGGAATGGGAAGGAGTTCGATATCACATCTCATGATAAAGTAAGGCTCTAAGGTTTGGAAGGGGAAGGATTTGGATATCACATCTCATGTTATAGGAAGGGTCTCAGGATTGGAATGGGAAGGAGTTTGATATCACATCTCATGCCATAGTATGGGTCTCAGGTTTGGTAGAAGCATTGAGATATCAAGTCTCATGGTATAGGAAGGGTCTCAGAATTGGAAAGGGAAGGAGTTGGATATCACATCTCAAGCTATAGGAAGGGTCTCAGGATTGGAATGGGAAGGAGTTTGATATCAGATCTCATGTCATAGTATGTGCCTCAGGTTTGGTAGAAGCATTGGGATATCACATCTCATGCTATCGGAAGGGTATCAGGATTGGATCTGGAAGGAGTTGGATATCCCATCTCACGCTATAGGAAGGGTCTCAGGTTGGAATCGGAAGGAGTTGGATATCACATCTCATGTTATAGGAAGGGTCTCCGGATTGGAATGAGAAGGACTTGGATATCACATCTCATGCTATAGGAAGGCTCTCAGGTTTGGAAAGGGAAGGAGTTGGATATCACATTTCATGTTAGAGGTAGGATCTCAGGTTTGGTATTAGAGGTATTGAGATATCACATCTCATGCTATCAGAAGGGTCTCTGGATTGGAATAGGAACGAGTTGGATATCACATCTCATGCCAAAGGGAAGGTCTCAGGTTTGGTATAAGCATTGAGATATCACATCTCTGCTATCGGAAGGGTCTCAGGATCGGAATGGGAAGGAGTTGTATATGACATCTCATGCCATTGGAAGGGTCTCAGGTTTGGTATAAGCATTGAGATATCACATCTCTGCTATCGGAAGGGTCTCAGGATTGGAATGGGAAGGAGTTGGATATCACATCACTTGCTATAGGAAGGGCCTCAGGTTTTGTATTAGAAGCATTGAGACATCACATCTCATGCTATTGGAAGGGTCTCAGGTTTGGTATAAGCATTGAGATATCACATCTCTGCTATCGGAAGGGTCTCAGGATTGGAATGGGAAGGAGTTGGATATCCCATCTCATGTTATAGGAAGGGTCTCAGGTTTGGTATTAGAAGCATTGAGATATCACATCTCATGCTATAGGAACGGTCTCATGATTGGAATGGGAAGGACTTGGATATCACATCTCATGCTATAGGGAGGGTGTCAAGTTTGATATTAGAAGCATTGAGATAACAAATCTCATGATATCGGAAGGGTCTCAGGATTGGAATGGGAAGGAGTTGGATATCACATCTCATGATAAAGTAAGGCTCTAAGGTTTGGAAGGGGAAGGATTTGGATATCACATCTCATGTTATAGGAAGGGTCTCAGGATTGGAATGGGAAGGAGTTTGATATCAGATCTCATGTCATAGTATGTGCCTCAGGTTTGGTAGAAGCATTGGGATATCACATCTCATGCCATAGTATGGGTCTCAGGTTTGGTAGAAGCATTGAGATATCAAGTCTCATGGTATAGGAAGGGTCTCAGAATTGGAAAGGGAAGGAGTTGGATATCACATCTCAAGCTATAGGAAGGGTCTCAAGATTGGAATGGGAAGGAGTTTGATATCAGATCTCATGTCATAGTATGTGCCTCAGGTTTGGTAGAAGCATTGGGATATCACATCTCATGCTATCGGAAGGGTATCAGGATTGGATCTGGAAGGAGTTGGATATCCCATCTCATGCTATAGGAAGGGTCTCAGGTTGGAATCGGAAGGAGTTGGATATCACATCTCATGTTATAGGAAGGGTCTCCGGATTGGAATGAGAAGGACTTGGATATCACATCTCATGCTATAGGAAGGCTCTCAGGTTTGGAAAGGGAAGGAGTTGGATATCACATTTCATGTTAGAGGTAGGATTTCAGGTTTGGTATTAGAGGTATTGAGATATCACATCTCATGCTATCAGAAGGGTCTCAGGATTGGAATAGGAACGAGTTGGATATCACATCTCATGCCAAAGGGAAGGTCTCAGGTTTGGAAGGGGAAGGATTTGGATATCACATCTCATGTTATAGGAAGGATCTCAGGTTTGGTATTAGAAGCATTGAGATATCACATCTCATGCTATAGGAAGGGTCTCAGGATTGGAATGGGAAGGAGTTGGATATCACATCTCATGTTATAGGAAGGGTCTCAGGTTTGGAAGGGGAAGGAATTGGATATCATATCTCATGTTATAGGACGGGTCTCAGGTTTGGTATTAGAAGCTTTGAGATGTCACATCTCATGCTATAGGAAGGGTCTCAGGATTGGAATGGGAAGGAGTTGGATATCACATCACATGCTAAAGGAAGGGACTCAGGTTTGATAGAAGCATTGAGATATCACATCTCATGCTATAGGAAGGGTCTCAGGATTGGAATGGGAAGGAGTTGGATATCACATCTCATGCTATAGGAAGGGTCTCAGGTTTGGTATAAGCATTGAGATATCACATCTCTTCTATCGGAAGGGTCTCAGGATAGGAATGGGAAGGACTTAGATATCACATCTCATGCTATAGGGAGGGTCTCAGTTTTGATATTAGAAGCATTGAGATATCACATATGCTATTGGAAGGGTCTCAGTATTGGAATTGGAAGGAGTTGGATTTTCCATCTCATGCTATAGGGAGGTTCTCAGGTTTGATATTAGAAGCATTGAGATATCACATATGCTATTGGAAGGGTCTCAGTATTGGAATTGGAAGGAGTTGGATATCACATCTCATGCTATCGGAAGGGTCTCAGGATTGGAATGGCAAGTAGTTGGATATCACATATGCTAAAGGAAAGGTCTCAGGTTTGGAAGGGGAAGGATTTGGATCTCACATCTCATGTTTTAGGACGGGTCTCAGGTTTGGTATTAGAAGCATTGAGATATGACATCTCATGCCATAGGAAGGGTCTCAGAATTGGAATGGGAAGGAGTTGGATATCACATCTCAAGCTATCTCAGGATTGGAATGGGAAGGAGTTTGATATCACATCTCATGCTATCGGAAGGGTCTCAGGTTTGGAATGGGAAGGAGTTGGATATCACATCTCATGTTATAGGAAGGGTCTCAGGTTTGGAAGGGGAAGGAATTGGATATCATATCTCATGTTATAGGACGGGTCTCAGGTTTGGTATTAGAAGCTTTGAGATGTCACATCTCATGCTATAGGAAGGGTCTCAGGATTGGAATGGGAAGGAGTTGGATATCACATCTCATGCTAAAGGAAGGGACTCAGGTTTGATAGAAGCATTGAGATATCACATCTCATGCTATAGGAAGGGTCTCAGGATTGGAATGGGAAGGAGTTGGATATCACATCTCATGCCATAGGAAGGGTCTCAGGTTTGGTATAAGCATTGAGATATCACATCTCTTCTATCGGAAGGGTCTCAGGATAGGAATGGGAAGGACTTAGATATCACATCTCATGCTATAGGGAGGGTCTCAGTTTTGATATTAGAAGCATTGAGATATCACATATGCTATTGGAAGGGTCTCAGTATTGGAATTGGAAGGAGTTGGATACCACATCTCATGCTATAGGGAGGTTCTCAAGTTTGATATTAGAAGCATTGAGATATCACATATGCTATTGGAAGGGTCTCAGTATTGGAATTGGAAGGAGTTGGATATCACATCTCATGCTATCGGAAGGGTCTCAGGATTGGAATGGGAAGTAGTTGGATATCACATATGCTAAAGGAAAGGTCTCAGGTTTGGAAGGGGAAGGATTTGGATCTCACATCTCATGTTTTAGGACGGGTCTCAGGTTTGGTATTAGAAGCATTGAGATATGACATCTCATGCCATAGGAAGGGTCTCAGAATTGGAATGGGAAGGAGTTGGATATCACATCTCAAGCTATCTCAGGATTGGAATGGGAAGGAGTTTGATATCACATCTCATGCTATAGGAAGGGTCTCAAGATTGGAATCGGAAGGAGTTGGATACCACATCTCATGCTAAAGGGAGGGTCTCAGGTTTGGAAGGGGAAGGATTTGGATATCACATCTCATGTTATAGGAAGGGTCTCAGGTTTGGTATTAGAAGCATTGAGATATCATATCTCATGCTATCGGAAGGATCTCAGGTTTGGTATTATAGGCATTGAGATATCACATCTCATGCTATCAGAAGGGTCTCAGGATTGGAATGGGAAGCAGTCGGATATCACATCTCATGCTAAAGGGAGGGTCTCAGGTTTGGTATTAGAAGCATTGAGATATCACATCTCATGTTATAGGAAGAATCTCAGGTTTGGTATTAGAGGCATTGAGATATCACATCTCATGCTATCAGAAGGGTCTCAGGATTGGAATGGGAAGGAGTCGGATATCACATCTCATGCTAAAGGGAGGGTCTCAGGTTTGGTATTAGAAGCATTGAGATATCACATCTCATGGTATACGAAGGGTCTCAGGATTGGAATGGGAAGGAGTTGGATATCACATCTCATCCAATAGGAAGGATCTCAGGATTGGAATGGGAAGGATTTGGATGTCACTTCTCTTGCTATAGGAAGGGTCTCAGGTTTTTTATTAGAAACATTGAGATATCACATCTCATGCTATAGGAAGGGTTTCAGGATTGGAATGGGAAGGAGTTGGATATCCCTTCTCATGCTATAGGAAGGGTCTGAGGTTGGAATGGGAAGGAGTTGGATATCATATCTCATGTTATAGGAAGGGTCTCAGGATTGGAATGGGAAGGATTTGGATATCACATCTCTTGCTATAGGAAGGGTCTCAGGTTTTTTATTAGAAACATTGAGATATCACATCTCATGCTATAGGAAGGGTTTCAGGATTGGAATGGGAAGGATTTGGATATCACATCTCATGCTAAAGGAAGGGTCTCAGGTTTGGAAGGGGAAGGAATTGAATATCATATCTCATGTTATAGGACGGGTCCCAGGTTTGGTATTAGAAGCTTTGAGATGTCACATCTCATGCTATAGGAAGGGTCTCAGGATTGGAATGGGAAGGAGTTGGATATCACATCTCATGCCATAGGAAGGGTCTCAGGTTTGGTATAAGCATTGAGATATCACATCTCTTCTATCGGAAGGGTCTCAGGATAGGAATGAGAAGGCTTTAGATATCACATCTCATGCTATAGGGAGGGTCTCAGTTTTGATATTAGAAGCATT
Source organism: Ambystoma mexicanum (assembly GCF_040938575.1). Lineage (NCBI taxonomy): Eukaryota > Metazoa > Chordata > Amphibia > Caudata > Ambystomatidae > Ambystoma > Ambystoma mexicanum. Next base: position 1,160,314,970 of record NC_090934.1, read on the forward strand.
GAGATATCACATTTCATGCTATCGGAAGGGTCTCAGGATTGGAATGGGACGTAGTTGGATATCACATCTCAAGCTATCAGGATTGGAATGGGAAGGAGTTTGATATCACATCTCAAGCTATAGGAAGGGTCTCAGGTTTGGAAGGGGAAGGATTTGGATCTCACATCTCATGTTTTAGGACGGGTCTCAGGTTTGGTATTAGAAGCATTGAGATATCACATCTCATGGTATAGGAAGGGTCTCAGGATTGGAATGGGAAGGAGTTGGATATCACATCTCAAGCTATCACAGGATTGGAATGGGAAGGAGTTTGATATCACATCTCAAGCTATAGGAAGGGTCTCAGGTTTGGAAAGGGAAGGATTTGGATTTCACATCTCATGTTATAGGATGGTTCTCATGTTTGGTTTTAGAAGCATTGAGATATCACATCTCATGCTATCGGAAGGGTCTCAGGTTTGGAAAGGGAAGGATTGGGATTTCACATATGTTATTGGATGGTTCTCAGGTTTGGTTTTAGAAGCATTAAGATATCACATCTCATGCTATAGGAAGGGTCTCAGGTTTGGAATGGGAAGGAGTTGGATACACATCTCATGTTATAGGAAGGATCTCAGGTTTGGTATTAGAAGCATTGTGATATCACATATCATGCTATAGGAAGGGTCTCAGGATTGGAATGGGAAGGAGGTGGATATCACATCTCATGCTAAAGGAAAGATCTCAGGTTTGGAAGGGGAAGGATTTGGATCTCACATCTCATGTTTTAGGACGGGTGTCAGGTTTGGTATTAGAAGCATTGAGATATCACATCTCATGGTATAGGAAGGGTCTCAGGATTGGAATGGGAAGGAGTTGGATTTCACATCTCAAGCTATCTCAGGATTGGAATGGGAAGGAGTTTGATATCACATCTCATGCTATCGGAAGGGTCTCAGGTTTGGAATGGGAAGGAGTTGGATATCACATCTCATGTTATAGGAAGGATCTCAGGTTTGGTATTAGAAGCATTGAGATATCACATCTCATGCTATAGGAAGGGTCTCAGGATTGGAATGGGAAGGAGTTGGATATCACATCTCATGCTATAGGAAGGGTCTCAGGTTTGGTATAAGCATTGAGATATCCCATCTCATGCTATAGGAAGGGTCTCAGCATTGGAATCGGAAGGAGTTGTATTTGTCATCTCATGCCATAGGAAGGGTCTCAGGTTTGGGATAAGCATTGAGATATCACATCTCTGCTATCGGAAGGGTCTCAGGATTGGAATGGGAAGGAGTTGGATATCCCATCTCGTTATAGGAAGGGTCTCAGGTTTGGTATTAGAAGCATTGAGATATCACATCTCATGCTATAGGAAGGGTCTCAGGATTGGAATGGGAAGGACTTGAATATCACATCTCATGTTATAGCAAGGGTCTCAGGTTTGGTATTAGAAGCATTGAGATATCACATCTCATGCTATAGGAAGGGTCTCAGGATTGGAATGGGAAGGACTTGGATATCACATCTCATGATAAAGGAAGGGTCTAAGGTTTGGAAGGCGAAGGATTTGGATATCACATCTCATGTTATAGGACCAGTCTCAGGTTTGGTATTAGAAGCATTGAGATATCACATCTCATGCTATAGGAAGGGTCTCAGAATTGGAATGGGAAGGAGTTGGATATCAGATCTCAAGCTATAGGAAGGGTCTCAGGATTGGAATGGGAAGTAGTTTGATATCACATTTCATGCCATGGTATGGGTCTCAGGTTTTGTAGAAGCATTGGGATATCACAACTCATGCTATCGGAAGGGTATCAGGATTGGATTTGGAAGGAGTTGGATATCCCATCTCATGCTATAGGAAGGGTCTCAGGTTGGAATGGGAAGGAGTTGGATATCACATCTCATGTTATAGGAAGGGTATCAGGATTGGAATGGGAAGGACTTGGATATCACATCTCATGCTATAGGAAGGCTATCAGGTTTGGAAGGGGAAGGAGTTGGATATCACATTTCATGTTAGAGGTAGGATCTCAGGTTTGGTATTAGAGGCATTGAGATATCACATCTCATGCTATCGGAAGGATCTCAGTATTGGAATGGGAAGGAGTTGGATATCACATCTCATGCTAAAGGGAGGGTCTCAGGATTGGAAAGGGAAGTAGTTGGATATCACATTTCATGTTAGAGGAAGGATCTCAGGTTTGGTATTAGAAGCATTGAGATATCACATCTCATGCTATAGGAAGGGTCTCAGGATTGGAATGGGAAGGAGTTGGATATCACATCTCATGCTATAGGAAGGGTCTCAGGAATGGAATGGGAAGGAGTTTTATATGACATCTCATGCCATAGGAAGGATCTCAGGTTTGGTATTTGAAGCATTGAGACATCACATCTCATGTTATAGGAAGGGTCTCAGGATTGGAATGGGAAGGAGTTGGATATCGCATCTCATGCTATAGGAAGGGTCTCAGGTTTGGTATAAGCATTGAGATGTCACATCTCATGCTATAGGAAGGGTCTCAGGTTTGGTATAAGCATTGAGATATCACATCTCTGCTATCGGAAGGGTCTCAGGATTGGAATGGGAATGAGTTGGATATCCCATCTTATGTTATAGGAAGGGTCTCAGGTTTGGTATTAGAAGCATTGGGATATCACATCTCATGCTATAGGAAGGGTCTCAGGATTGGAATGGGAAGGACGTGAATATCACATCTCATGCTATAGGGAGGCTCTCACGTTTGGAAAAGGAAGGAGTTGGATATCACATTTCATGTTAGAGGTAGGATCTCAGGTTTGGTATTAGAGGCATTGAATATCACATCTCATGCTATCAGAAGGGTCTCGGGATTGGAATGGGAAGGAGTTGGATATCACATCTCAAGCTAAAGGGAGGGTCTCAGGTTTGGAAGGGGAAGGATTTTGATATCACATCTCATGTTATAGGAAGGATCTCAGGTTTGGTATTAGAAGCATTGAGATATCACATCTCATGCTATCGGAAGGATCTCAGGTTTGGTATTAGAGGGATTGAGATATCACATCTCATGCTATTGGAAGGGTATCAGGATTGGATTTGGAAGTAGTTGGATATCCCATCTCATGCAATAGGAAGGGTCTCAGGTTGGAATGGGAAGGAGTTGGATATCACATCTCATGTTATAGGAAGGGTCTCAGGATTGGAATGGGAAATACTTCGATATCACATCTCATGCTATAGGAAGGCTCTCAGGTTTGGAAGGGGAAGGAGTTGGATATCACATTTCATGTTAGAGGTAGGATCTCTAGTTTGGTAAGAGGCATTGAGATATCACATCTCATGCTATCAGAAGGGTCTCAGGATTGGAATGGGAAGGAGTTGGATATCACATCTCATGCTAAAGGGAGGGTCTCAGGTTTGGAAGGGGAAGGATTTGGATATCACATCTCGTGTTATAGGAAGGGTCTCAGGATTGGAATGGGAAGGGGTTTTATATGACATCTCATGCCATAGGAAGGATCTCAGGTTTGGTATTAGAAGCATTGAGACATCACATCTCATGTTATAGGAAGGGTCTCAGGATTGGAATGGGAAGGAGTTGGATATCACATCTCATGCTGTAGGAAGGGTCTCAGGTTTGGCATAAGCATTGAGATATCACATCTCATGCTATAGGAAGGGTCTCAGGATCGGAATGGGAAGGAGTTGTATATGACATCTCATGCCATTGGAAGGGTCTCAGGTTTGGTATAAGCATTGAGATATCACATCTCTGCTATCGGAAGGGTCTCAGGATTGGAATGGGGAGGAGTTGGATATCACATCACTTGCTATAGGAAGGGCCTCAGGTTTTGTATTAGAAGCATTGAGACATCACATCTCATGCTATTGGAAGGGTCTCAGGTTTGGTATAAGCATTGAGATATCACATCTCTGCTATCGGAAGGGTCTCAGGATTGGAATGGGAAGGAGTTGGATATCCCATCTCATGTTATAGGAAGGGTCTCAGGTTTGGTATTAGAAGCATTGAGATATCACATCTCATGCTATAGGAAGGGTCTCAGGATTGGAATGGGAAGGACTTGGATATCACATCTCATGCTATAGGGAGGGTGTCAAGTTTGATATTAGAAGCATTGAGATAACAAATCTCATGATATCGGAAGGGTCTCAGGATTGGAATGGGAAGGAGTTTGATATCACATCTCATGCCATAGTATGGGTCTCAGGTTTGGTAGAAGCATTGAGATATCAAGTCTCATGGTATAGGAAGGGTCTCAGAATTGGAAAGGGAAGGAGTTGGATATCACATCTCAAGCTATAGGAAGGGTCTCAGGATTGGAATGGGAAGGAGTTTGATATCAGATCTCATGTCATAGTATGTGCCTCAGGTTTGGTAGAAGCATTGGGATATCACATCTCATGCTATCGGAAGGGTATCAGGATTGGATCTGGAAGGAGTTGGATATCACATCTCATGTTATAGGAAGGGTCTCCGGATTGGAATGAGAAGGACTTGGATATCACATCTCATGCTATAGGAAGGCTCTCAGGTTTGGAAAGGGAAGGAGTTGGATATCACATTTCATGTTAGAGGTAGGATCTCAGGTTTGGTATTAGAGGTATTGAGATATCACATCTCATGCTATCAGAAGGGTCTCAGGATTGGAATAGGAACGAGTTGGATATCACATCTCATGCCAAAGGGAAGGTCTCAGGTTTTGTTTAAGCATTGAGATATCACATCTCTGCTATCGGAAGGGTCTCAGGATCGGAATGGGAAGGAGTTGTATATGACATCTCATGCCATTGGAAGGGTCTCAGGTTTGGTATAAGCATTGAGATATCACATCTCTGCTATCGGAAGGGTCTCAGGATTGGAATGGGAAGGAGTTGGATATCACATCACTTGCTATAGGAAGGGCCTCAGGTTTTGTATTAGAAGCATTGAGACATCACATCTCATGCTATTGGAAGGGTCTCAGGTTTGGTATAAGCATTGAGATATCACATCTCTGCTATCGGAAGGGTCTCAGGATTGGAATGGGAAGGAGTTGGATATCCCATCTCATGTTATAGGAAGGGTCTCAGGTTTGGTATTAGAAGCATTGAGATATCACATCTCATGCTATAGGAACGGTCTCAGGATTGGAATGGGAAGGACTTGGATATCACATCTCATGCTATAGGGAGGGTGTCAAGTTTGATATTAGAAGCATTGAGATAACAAATCTCATGATATCGGAAGGGTCTCAGGATTGGAATGGGAAGGAGTTGGATATCACATCTCATGATAAAGTAAGGCTCTAAGGTTTGGAAGGGGAAGGATTTGGATATCACATCTCATGTTATAGGAAGGGTCTCAGGATTGGAATGGGAAGGAGTTTGATATCACATCTCATGCCATAGTATGGGTCTCAGGTTTGGTAGAAGCATTGAGATATCAAGTCTCATGGTATAGGAAGGGTCTCAGAATTGGAAAGGGAAGGAGTTGGATATCACATCTCAAGCTATAGGAAGGGTCTCAAGATTGGAATGGGAAGGAGTTTGATATCAGATCTCATGTCATAGTATGTGCCTCAGGTTTGGTAGAAGCATTGGGATATCACATCTCATGCTATTGGAAGGGTATCAGGATTGGATCTGGAAGGAGTTGGATATCCCATCTCATGCTATAGGAAGGGTCTCAGGTTGGAATCGGAAGGAGTTGGATATCACATCTCATGTTATAGGAAGGGTCTCCGGATTGGAATGAGAAGGACTTGGATATCACATCTCATGCTATAGGAAGGCTCTCAGGTTTGGAAAGGGAAGGAGTTGGATATCACATTTCATGTTAGAGGTAGGATCTCAGGTTTGGTTTTAGAGGTATTGAGATATCACATCTCATGCTATCAGAAGGGTCTCAGGATTGGAATAGGAACGAGTTGGATATCACATCTCATGCCAAAGGGAAGGTCTCAGGTTTGGAAGGGGAAGGATTTGGATATCACATCTCATGTTATAGGAAGGATCTCAGGTTTGGTATTAGAAGCATTGAGATATCACATCTCATGCTATAGGAAGGGTCTCAGGATTGGAATGGGAAGGAGTTGGATATCACATCTCATGTTATAGGAAGGGTCTCAGGTTTGGAAGGGGAAGGAATTGGATATCATATCTCATTTTATAGGACGGGTCTCAGGTTTGGTATTAGAAGCTTTGAGATGTCACATCTCATGCTATAGGAAGGGTCTCAGGATTGGAATGGGAAGGAGTTGGATATCACATCACATGCTAAAGGAAGGGACTCAGGTTTGATAGAAGCATTGAGATATCACATCTCATGCTATAGGAAGGGTCTCAGGATTGGAATGGGAAGGAGTTGGATATCACATCTCATGCTATAGGAAGGGTCTCAGGTTTGGTATAAGCATTGAGATATCACATCTCTTCTATCGGAAGGGTCTCAGGATAGGAATGGGAAGGACTTAGATATCACATCTCATGCTATAGGGAGGGTCTCAGTTTTGATATTAGAAGCATTGAGATATCACATATGCTATTGGAAGGGTCTCAGTATTGGAATTGGAAGGAGTTGGATATTCCATCTCATGCTATAGGGAGGTTCTCAGGTTTGATATTAGAAGCATTGAGATATCACATATGCTATTGGAAGGGTCTCAGTATTGGAATTGGAAAGAGTTGGATATCACATCTCATGCTATCGGAAGGGTCTCAGGATTGGAATGGCAAGTAGTTGGATATCACATATGCTAAAGGAAAGGTCTCAAGTTTGGAAGGGGAAGGATTTGGATCTCACATCTCATGTTTTAGGACGGGTCTCAGGTTTGGTATTAGAAGCATTGAGATATGACATCTCATGCCATAGGAAGGGTCTCAGAATTGGAATGGGAAGGAGTTGGATATCACATCTCAAGCTATCTCAGGATTGGAATGGGAAGGAGTTTGATATCACATCTCATGCTATCGGAAGGGTCTCAGGTTTGGAATGGGAAGGAGTTGGATATCACATCTCATGTTATAGGAAGGGTCTCAGGTTTGGAAGGGGAAGGAATTGGATATCATATCTCATGTTATAGGACGGGTCTCAGGTTTGGTATTAGAAGCTTTGAGATGTCACATCTCATGCTATAGGAAGGGTCTCAGGATTGGAATGGGAAGGAGTTGGATATCACATCTCATGCTAAAGGAAGGGACTCAGGTTTGATAGAAGCATTGAGATATCACATCTCATGCTATAGGAAGGGTCTCAGGATTGGAATGGGAAGGAGTTGGATATCACATCTCATGCCATAGGAAGGGTCTCAGGTTTGGTATAAGCATTGAGATATCACATCTCTTCTATCGGAAGGGTCTCAGGATAGGAATGGGAAGGACTTAGATATCACATCTCATGCTATAGGGAGGGTCTCAGTTTTGATATTAGAAGCATTGAGATATCACATATGCTATTGGAAGGGTCTCAGTATTGGAATTGGAAGGAGTTGGATACCACATCTCATGCTATAGGGAGGTTCTCAGGTTTGATATTAGAAGCATTGAGATATCACATATGCTATTGGAAGGGTCTCAGTATTGGAATTGGAAGGAGTTGGATATCACATCTCATGCTATCGGAAGGGTCTCAGGATTGGAATGGGAAGTAGTTGGATATCACATATGCTAAAGGAAAGGTCTCAGGTTTGGAAGGGGAAGGATTTGGATCTCACATCTCATGTTTTAGGACGGGTCTCAGGTTTGGTATTAGAAGCATTGAGATATGACATCTCATGCCATAGGAAGGGTCTCAGAATTGGAATGGGAAGGAGTTGGATATCACATCTCAAGCTATCTCAGGATTGGAATGGGAAGGAGTTTGATATCACATCTCATGCTATAGGAAGGGTCTCAAGATTGGAATCGGAAGGAGTTGGATACCACATCTCATGCTAAAGGGAGGGTCTCAGGTTTGGAAGGGGAAGGATTTGAATATCACATCTCATGTTATAGGAAGGGTCTCAGGTTTGGTATTAGAAGCATTGAGATATCATATCTCATGCTATCGGAAGGATCTCAGGTTTGGTATTATAGGCATTGAGATATCACATCTCATGCTATCAGAAGGGTCTCAGGATTGGAATGGGAAGCAGTCGGATATCACATCTCATGCTAAAGGGAGGGTCTCAGGTTTGGTATTAGAAGCATTGAGATATCACATCTCATGTTATAGGAAGAATCTCAGGTTTGGTATTAGAGACATTGAGATATCACATCTCATGCTATCAGAAGGGTCTCAGGATTGGAATGGGAAGGAGTCGGATATCACATCTCATGCCAAAGGGAGGGTCTCAGGTTTGGTATTAGAAGCATTGAGATATCACATCTCATGGTATAGGAAGGGTCTCAGGATTGGAATGGGAAGGAGTTGGATATCACATCTCATCCAATAGGAAGGATCTCAGGATTGGAATGGGAAGGATTTGGATGTCACATCTCTTGCTATAGGAAGGGTCTCAGGTTTTTTATTAGAAACATTGAGATATCACATCTCATGCTATAGGAAGGGTTTCAGGATTGGAATGGGAAGGAGTTGGATATCCCTTCTCATGCTATAGGAAGGGTCTGAGGTTGGAATGGGAAGGAGTTGGATATCATATCTCATGTTATAGGAAGGGTCTCAGGATTGGAATGGGAAGGATTTGGATATCACATCTCTTGCTATAGGAAGGGTCTCAGGTTTTTTATTAGAAACATTGAGATATCACATCTCATGCTATAGGAAGGGTTTCAGGATTGGAAAGGGAAGGATTTGGATTTCACATCTCATGTTATAGGATGGTTCTCATGTTTGGTTTTAGAAGCATTGAGATATCACATCTCATGCTATCGGAAGGGTGTCAGGTTTGGAAAGGGAAGGATTTGGATTTCACATATGTTATTGGATGGTTCTCAGGTTTGGTTTTAGAAGCATTAAGATATCACATCTCATGCTATAGGAAGGGTCTCAGGTTTGGAATGGGAAGGAGTTGGATACACATCTCATGTTATAGGAAGGATCTCAGGTTTGGTATTAGAAGCATTGTGATATCACATATGCTATAGGAAGGGTCTCAGGATTGGAATGGGAAGGAGTTGGATATCACATCTCATGCTAAAGGAAGGATCTCAGGTATGGAATGGGAAGGAGTTGGATATCACATCTCATGTTATAGGAAAGATCTCAGGTTTGGTATAAGAAGCATTGAGACATCACATCTCATGTTATAGGAAGGGTCTCAGGATTGGAATGGGAAGAAGTTGGATATCACATCTCATGCTATAGGAAGGGTCTCAGGTTTGGTATAAGCATTGAGATATCACATCTCATGCTATAGGAAGGGTCTCAGGATTGGAATGGGAAGGAGTTGTATGTGACATCTCATGCCATAGGAAGGGTCTCAGGTTTGGTATAAGCATTGAGATATCATATCACATGCTATAGGAAGGGTCTCAGGATTGGAATGGGAAGGACTTGGATATCACATCTCATGCTATAGGCAGGGTCTCAGGTTTCGAAAGGGAAGGAGATGGATATCACATTTCATGTTAGAGGTAGGATCTCAGGTTTGGTATTAGAGTCATTGATATATCACATCTCATGCTATCAGAAGGGTCTCAGGATTGGAATGGGAAGGAGTTGGATATCAAATTTCATGCTAAAGGGAGGGTCTCAGGTTTGGAAGGGGAAGGATTTGGAAATCACATCTCATGTTATAGGAATGATCTCAGGTTTGGTATTAGAAGCATTGAGATATCACATCTCATGCTATCGGAAGGATCTCAGGTTTGGTATTAGAGGCATTGAGATATCACATCTCATGCTATCATAAGGGTCTCAGGATTGGAATAGGAAGGAGTTGGATATCACATCTCATGTTATAGGAAGGATCTCAGGTTTGGTATTAGAAGCATTGAGACATCACATCTCATGCTATAGGAAGGGTCTCAGGTTTGGAATTGGAAGGAGTTGGATATCACATCTCATGCTATAGGAAGGGTCTCAGATTTGGTATAAGCATTGAGATATCACATCTCATGCTATAGGAAGGGTCTCAGGATTGGAATGGGAAGGAGTTGTATATGACATCTCAGGCCATAGGAAGGGTCTCAGGTTTGGTATAAGCATTGAGATATCAAATCTCTGCTATCGGAAGCGTCTCAGGATTGGAATGGGAAGGAGTTGGATATCCCATCTCATGTTATAGGAAGGGTCTCAGGTTTGGTATTAGGAGCATTGAGATATCACATCTCATGCTATAGGAAGGGTCTCAGGATTGGAATGGGGAGGACTTGGATGTCACATCTCATGCTATAGGGAGGGTCTCAAGTTTGATATTAGAAGCATTGAGATAACAAATCTCATGATATCGGAAGGGTCTCAGGATTGGAATGGGAAGGAGTTGGATATCACATCTCATGATAAAGGAAGGGTCTAAGGTTTGGAAGGTGAAGGATTTGGATATCACATCTCATGTTATAGGACGGGTCTCAGGTTTGGTATTAGAAACATTGAGATATCAAGTCTCATGGTATAGGAAGGGTCTCAGAATTGGAATGGGAAGGAGTTGGATATCACATCTCAAGCTATAGGAAGGGTCTCAGGATTGGAATGGGAAGTAGTTGGATATCACATCTCATGCTATAGAAAGGTTCTCAGGTTTTTAATGGGGAGGAATTGGATATCACATCTCATGTCATAGGAAGGATCTCAGGTTTGGTATTAGAAGCATTGAGATACCACATCTCTGCTATCGGAAGTGGCTCAGGATTGGAATGGGAAGGAGTTGGATATTACATTCTTGCTATAGGAAGGGTCTCATGTTTGGAATGGGAAGGAGTTGGATATCACATATGCTATAGGAAGGGTCCCAGGCTTGGAACGGGAAGGAGTTGGATATCACATCTCATGTTATAGGAAGGGTCTCAGGTTTGGTGTAAGTATTGAGATATCACATCTCTGCTATCGGAAGTGTCTCAGGATTGGAATGGGAAGGAGTTGGATATCCCATCTCATGTTATAGGACGGGTCTCAGGTTTGTTATTAGAATCATTGAGATATCATATTGCATGCTGTAGGAAGGGTCTAAGGATTGGAATGGGAAGGACTTGGATATCACATCTCATGCTATAGGTAGGCTCTCAGGTTTGGAAAGGGAAGGAGTTGGATATCACATCTCATGTTATAGGAAGAGTCTCAGGTTTGGTATAAGCATTGAGAGATCACATCTCATGCTATAGGAAGGGTCTCAAGATTGGAATGGGAAGGAGTTGAATATCACATTTCATGCTATAGGAAGGGTCTCAGGTTTGGTATAAGCATTGAGATATCACATCTCATGCTATAGGAAGGGTCTCAGGATTGGAATGGGAAGGAGTTGGATATCACATCTCATGCTATAGGAAGGGTCTCAGGTTTGGAAGGGGAAGGAGTTGGATATCCGGGAAGTAGTTGGATATCACATCTCATGCTATAGGAAGGGTCTCAGGTTTGGTATAAGCATTGAGATATCACATCTCATGCTATAGGACGGGTCTCAGGATTGGAATGGAAGGAGTTGGATATCCTATCTCATGTTATAGGAAGGATCTCAGGTTTGGTATTAGAAGGATTGAGACATCACATCTCATGCTATAGGAAGGGTCTCAGGATCGGAATGGGAAGGAGTTGGATATCACATCTCATGCTATAGGAAGGGTCTCAGGTTTGGTATAAGCATTGAGATATCACATCTCATGCTATAGGAAGGGTCTCAGGATTGGAATGGGAAGTAGTTGTATATGACATCTCATGCCGTAGGAAGGGTCTCAGGTTTGGTATAAGCATTGAGATATCACTTCTCATGCTATAGGAAGTGTCTCAGGATTGGAATGGGAAGGAGTTGGATATCACATCTCATGTTATAGGAAGGATCTCAGGTTTGGTATTAGAAGCATTGAGACATCACATCTCATGCTATAGGAAGGGTCTCAGGATTGGAATGGGAAGGAGTTGGATATCACATCTCATGCTAAAGGGAGGGTCTCAGGTTTGGAAGGGGAAGGATTTCGATATTACATCTCGTGTTATAGGAATGATCTCAGGTTTGGTATTAGAAGCATTGAGATATCACATCTCATGCTATCGGAAGGATCTCAGGTTTGGTGTTAGAAGCATTGAGATATCAAATCTCATGCTATAGGAAGGGTCTCAGGATTGGAATGGGAAGGAGTTGGATATCACATCTCATGCTATAGGAAGGGTCTCAGGATTGGAATGGGAAGGAGTTGTATATGGCATCTCATGCCACAGGAAGGGTCTCAGGTTTGGTATAAGCATTGAGATATCACATCTCTGCTATCGGAAGGGTCTCAGGATTGGAATGGGAAGGAGTTGGATATCCCATCTTATGTTATAGGAAGGGTCTCAGGTTTGGTATTAGAAGCATTGAGATATCACATCTCATGCTATAGGAAGGGTCTCAGGATTGGAATGGGAAGGACTTGGATATCACATCTCGTGCTATAGGGAGGGTCTCACGTTTGGAAAGGGAAGGAGTTGGATATCACATTTCATGTTAGAGGTAGGATCTCAGGTTTGGTATTAGAGGCATTGAGATATCACATCTCATGCTATCAGAAGGGTCTCAGGATTGGAATGGGAAGGAGTTGGATATCACATCTCATGCTAAAGGGAGGGTCTCAGGTTTGGAAGGGGAAGGATTTGGATATCACATCTCATGTTATAGGAAGGTTCTCAGGTTTGGTATCAGAAGCATTGAGATATGACATCTCATGCTATTGGAAGGATCTCAGGTTTGGTATTAGAGGCATTGAGATATCACATTTCATGCTAAAGGGAGGGTCTCAGGTTTGGAAGGGGAAGGATTTGGATATCACATCTCTTATTATAGGAAGGATCACAGGTTTGGTATTAGGAGCATTGAGATATCACATCTCATGCTATAGGAAGGGTCTCAGGATTGGAATGGGGAGGACTTGGATGTCACATCTCATGCTATAGGGAGGGTCTCAAGTTTGATATTAGAAGCATTGAGATAACAAATCTCATGATATCGGAAGGGTCTCAGGATTGGAATGGGAAGGAGTTGGATATCACATCTCATGATAAAGGAAGGGTCTAAGGTTTGGAAGGTGAAGGATTTGGATATCACATCTCATGTTATAGGACGGGTCTCAGGTTTGGTATTAGAAACATTGAGATATCAAGTCTCATGGTATAGGAAGGGTCTCAGAATTGGAATGGGAAGGAGTTGGATATCACATCTCAAGCTATAGGAAGGGTCTCAGGATTGGAATGGGAAGTAGTTGGATATCACATCTCATGCTATAGAAAGGTTCTCAGGTTTTTAATGGGGAGGAATTGGATATCACATCTCATGTCATAGGAAGGATCTCAGGTTTGGTATTAGAAGCATTGAGATACCACATCTCTGCTATCGGAAGTGGCTCAGGATTGGAATGGGAAGGAGTTGGATATTACATTCTTGCTATAGGAAGGGTCTCATGTTTGGAATGGGAAGGAGTTGGATATCACATATGCTATAGGAAGGGTCCCAGGCTTGGAACGGGAAGGAGTTGGATATCACATCTCATGTTATAGGAAGGGTCTCAGGTTTGGTGTAAGTATTGAGATATCACATCTCTGCTATCGGAAGTGTCTCAGGATTGGAATGGGAAGGAGTTGGATATCCCATCTCATGTTATAGGACGGGTCTCAGGTTTGTTATTAGAATCATTGAGATATCATATTGCATGCTGTAGGAAGGGTCTAAGGATTGGAATGGGAAGGACTTGGATATCACATCTCATGCTATAGGTAGGCTCTCAGGTTTGGAAAGGGAAGGAGTTGGATATCACATCTCATGTTATAGGAAGAGTCTCAGGTTTGGTATAAGCATTGAGAGATCACATCTCATGCTATAGGAAGGGTCTCAAGATTGGAATGGGAAGGAGTTGAATATCACATTTCATGCTATAGGAAGGGTCTCAGGTTTGGTATAAGCATTGAGATATCACATCTCATGCTATAGGAAGGGTCTCAGGATTGGAATGGGAAGGAGTTGGATATCACATCTCATGCTATAGGAAGGGTCTCAGGTTTGGAAGGGGAAGGAGTTGGATATCCGGGAAGTAGTTGGATATCACATCTCATGCTATAGGAAGGGTCTCAGGTTTGGTATAAGCATTGAGATATCACATCTCATGCTATAGGACGGGTCTCAGGATTGGAATGGAAGGAGTTGGATATCCTATCTCATGTTATAGGAAGGATCTCAGGTTTGGTATTAGAAGGATTGAGACATCACATCTCATGCTATAGGAAGGGTCTCAGGATCGGAATGGGAAGGAGTTGGATATCACATCTCATGCTATAGGAAGGGTCTCAGGTTTGGTATAAGCATTGAGATATCACATCTCATGCTATAGGAAGGGTCTCAGGATTGGAATGGGAAGTAGTTGTATATGACATCTCATGCCGTAGGAAGGGTCTCAGGTTTGGTATAAGCATTGAGATATCACTTCTCATGCTATAGGAAGTGTCTCAGGATTGGAATGGGAAGGAGTTGGATATCACATCTCATGTTATAGGAAGGATCTCAGGTTTGGTATTAGAAGCATTGAGACATCACATCTCATGCTATAGGAAGGGTCTCAGGATTGGAATGGGAAGGAGTTGGATATCACATCTCATGCTAAAGGGAGGGTCTCAGGTTTGGAAGGGGAAGGATTTCGATATTACATCTCGTGTTATAGGAATGATCTCAGGTTTGGTATTAGAAGCATTGAGATATCACATCTCATGCTATCGGAAGGATCTCAGGTTTGGTGTTAGAAGCATTGAGATATCAAATCTCATGCTATAGGAAGGGTCTCAGGATTGGAATGGGAAGGAGTTGGATATCACATCTCATGCTATAGGAAGGGTCTCAGGATTGGAATGGGAAGGAGTTGTATATGGCATCTCATGCCACAGGAAGGGTCTCAGGTTTGGTATAAGCATTGAGATATCACATCTCTGCTATCGGAAGGGTCTCAGGATTGGAATGGGAAGGAGTTGGATATCCCATCTTATGTTATAGGAAGGGTCTCAGGTTTGGTATTAGAAGCATTGAGATATCACATCTCATGCTATAGGAAGGGTCTCAGGATTGGAATGGGAAGGACTTGGATATCACATCTCGTGCTATAGGGAGGGTCTCACGTTTGGAAAGGGAAGGAGTTGGATATCACATTTCATGTTAGAGGTAGGATCTCAGGTTTGGTATTAGAGGCATTGAGATATCACATCTCATGCTATCAGAAGGGTCTCAGGATTGGAATGGGAAGGAGTTGGATATCACATCTCATGCTAAAGGGAGGGTCTCAGGTTTGGAAGGGGAAGGATTTGGATATCACATCTCATGTTATAGGAAGGTTCTCAGGTTTGGTATCAGAAGCATTGAGATATGACATCTCATGCTATTGGAAGGATCTCAGGTTTGGTATTAGAGGCATTGAGATATCACATTTCATGCTAAAGGGAGGGTCTCAGGTTTGGAAGGGGAAGGATTTGGATATCACATCTCTTATTATAGGAAGGATCACAGGTTTGGTATTAGAAGCATTGAGATATCACATCTCATGCTATCGGAAGGGTCTCATGATTGGAATGGGAAGGAGTTGGATATCACATCTCATGCTATAGGAAGGGTCTCAGGTTTGGTATAAGCATTGAGATATCACATCTCTGCTATCGGAGGTGTCTCAGGATTGGGATGGGAAGGAATTGGATGTCACATCTCATGCTATAGGAAGGGTCTCAGGTTTGGAACGGGAAGGAGTTGGATATCCCATCTCATGTTATAGGACGGGTCTCAGGTTTGATATTAGAAGCATTGAGATATCACATTGCATGCTGTAGGAAGGGTCTCAGGTTTGGAATGGGAAGGATTTGGATATCACATTTCATGTCATAGGAAGGATCTCAGGTTTGGTATTAGAAGCATTGATATATCACATCTCATGCTATAGGAATGGTCTCAGGATTGGAATGGGTAGGAGTTGGATATTACATTCTTGCTATCGGAAGGATCTCATGTTTGGAATGGGAATGAGTTGGATATCACATATGGTATAGGAAGTGTCTCAGGTTTGGAACGGGAATGAGTTGGATATCACATCTCATGTTATAGGAAGGGTCTCAGGTTTGGTATAAGCATTGAGATATCACATCTCTGCTATCGGAAGTGGCTCAGGATTGGAATGGAAGGAGTTGGATATCCCATCTCATGTTATAGGACGGGTCTCTGGTTTGGTATAAGCATTGAGATATCACATCTCATGCTATAGGAAGGGTCTCAGGATTGGAATGGGAAGGATTTGGATATCACATCTCATGCTATAGGAAGGGTCTCAGGTTTGGTATACGCATGGAGATGTCACTTCTCATGCTATAGGAAGGGTCTCAGGATTGGAATGGGAAGGAGTTGTATATCACATCTCATGCTATAGGAATGGTCTCAGGTTTGGTATAAGCATGGAGATATCACTTCTTATGCTATAGGAAGGGTCTCAGGATTGGAATGGGAAGGAGTTGGATATCACATCTCATGTTATAGGAAGGATCTCAGGTTTGGTATTATAAGCATTGAGACATCACATCTCATGCTATGGGAAGGGTCTCAGGATTGGAATGGGAAGGAGTTGGATATCACATCTCATGCTATAGGAAGGGTCTCAGGTTTGGTATAAGCATTGAGATATCACATCTCATGCTATAGGAAGGGTCTCAGGATTGGAATGGGAAGGAGTTGTATATGACATCTCAGGCCATAGCAAGGGTCTCAGGTTTGGTATAAGCATTGAGATATCACTTCTTATGCTATAGGAAGGGTCTCAGGATTGGAATGGGAATGAGTTGGATATCACATCTCATGTTATAGGAAGGATCTCAGGTTTGGTATTAGAAGCATTGAGACATCACATCTCATGCTATGGGAAGGGTCTCAGGATTGGAATGGGAAGGAGTTGGATATCACATCTCATGCTATAGGAAGGGTCTCAGGTTTGGTATTAGCATTGAGATATCACATCTCTGCTATCGGAAGGGTCTCAGGATTGGAATGGGAAGGAGTTGGATATCCTATCTCATGTTATAGGAAGGGTCTCAGGTTTGGTATTAGAAGCATTGAGATATCACATCTCATGCTATAGGAAGGGTCTCAGGATTGGAATGGGAAGGACTTGGATGTCAGATCTCATGCTATAGGGAGGGTCTCAAGTTTGATATTAGAAGCATTGAGATAACAAATCTCATGATATCGGAAGGGTGTCAGGATTGGAATGGGAAGGAGTTGGATATCACATCTCATGATAAAGGAAGGGTCTAAGGTTTGGAAGGGGAAGGATTTGGATATCACATCTCATGTTATAGGACGGGTCTCAGGTTTGGTATTAGAAGCATTGAGATATAAAGTCTCATGGTATAGGAAGGGTCTCAGAATTGGAATGGGAAGGAGTTGGATATCACATCTCAAGCTATAGGAAGGGTCTCAGGATTGGAATGGGAAGGAGTTTGATATCACATCTCATGCCATAGTATGGGTCTCAGGTTTGGTAGAAGCATTGGGATATCACATCTCATGCTATCGGAAGGGTATCAGGATTGGATTTGGAAGGAGTTGGATATCCCATCTCATGCTATAGGAAGGGTCTCAGGTTGGAATGGGAAGGAGTTGGATATCAAATCTCATGTTATAGGAAGGGTCTCAGGATTGGAATGGGAAGGAGTTGGATATCACATTTCATGTTAGAGGAAGGATCTCAGGTTTGGTATTAGAGGCATTGAGATATCACATCTCATGCTATAGGAAGGTTCTCAGGATTGGAATGGGAAGGAGTTGGATATCACATCTCAAGGTATAGGAAGGGTCCCAGGTTTGGTAAAAGCATTGAGATATCACATCTCACGCTATAGGAAGGGTCTCAGGATTGGAATGGGAAGGAGTTTGATATCACATCTCATGTTATAGGAAAGATATCAGGTTTGGTATTAGAAACATTGAGACATCACATCTCATGTTATAGGAAGGGTCTCAGGATTGGAATGGGAAGAAGTTGGATATCACATCTCATGTTATAGGACGGGTCTCAGGTTTGGTATTAGAAGCATTGAGATATCACATCGCATGCTGTAGGAAGGGTCTCAGGATTGGAATGGGAAGGAGTTGGATATTACATTCTTGCTATAGGAAGGGTCTCATGTTTGGAATGGGAAGGAGTTGGATATCACATATGCTATAGGAAGGGTCTCAGGTTTGGAACGGGAAGGAGTTGGATATCACATCTCATGCTATAGGAAGGGTCTCAGGACTGGAATGGGAAGGAGTTGGATATCACATCTCATGCTAAAGGAAGGGTCTCAGGTTTGGTAGAAGCATTGAGATATCACATCTCATGCTATAGGAAGTGTCTCAGGATTGGAATGGGAAGGAGTTGATATCCCATCTCATGTTATAGGACGGGTCTCAGGTTTGTTATTAGAATCATTGAGATATCATATTGCATGCTGTAGGAAGGGTCTTAGGATTGGAATGGGAAGGACTTGGATATCACATCTCATGCTATAGGTAGGCTCTCAGGTTTGGAAAGGGAAGGAGTTGGATATCACATCTCATGTTATAGGAGGAGTCTCAGGTTTGGTATAAGCATTGAGACATCACATCTCATGCTATAGGAAGGGTCTCAAGATTGGAATGGGAAGGAGTTGAATATCACATCTCATGCTATAGGAAGGGTCTCAGGTTTGGTATAAGCATTGAGATATCACATCTCATGCTATAGGAAGGGTCTCAGGATTGGAATGGGAAGGAGTTGGATATCACATCTCATGCTATAGGAAGGGTCTCAGGTTTGGAAGGGGAAGGAGTTGGATATCCAATCTCATGTTATAGGACTGGTCTCAGGTTTGGTATTCGAAGCATTGAGATATCAAGTCTCATGGTATAGGAAGGGTCTCAGAATTGGAATGGGAAGGAGTTGGATATCACATCTCAAGCTATAGGAAGGGTCTCAGGATTGGAATGGGAAGGACTTGGATATCACATCTCATGCTATAGGAAGTCTCTTAGGTTTGGAAGGGGAAAGAGTTGGATATCACATTTCATGTTATAGGACTGGTCTCAGGTTTGGTATTCGAAGCATTGAGATATCAAGTCTCATGGTATAGGAAGGGTCTCAGAATTGGAATGGGAAGGAGTTGGATATCACATCTCAAGCTATAGGAAGGGTCTCAGGATTGGAATGGGAAGAAGTTGGATATCACATCTCATGTTATAGGACGGGTCTCAGGTTTGGTATTAGAAGCATTGAGATATCACATCGCATGCTGTAGGAAGGGTCTCAGGATTGGAATGGGAAGGAGTTGGATATTACATTCTTGCTATAGGAAGGGTCTCATGTTTGGAATGGGAAGGAGTTGGATATCACATATGCTATAGGAAGGGTCTCAGGTTTGGAACGGGAAGGAGTTGGATATCACATCTCATGCTATAGGAAGGGTCTCAGGACTGGAATGGGAAGGAGTTGGATATCACATCTCATGCTAAAGGAAGGGTCTCAGGTTTGGTAGAAGCATTGAGATATCACATCTCATGCTATAGGAAGTGTCTCAGGATTGGAATGGGAAGGAGTTGGATATCCCATCTCATGTTATAGGACGGGTCTCAGGTTTGTTATTAGAATCATTGAGATATCATATTGCATGCTGTAGGAAGGGTCTTAGGATTGGAATGGGAAGGACTTGGATATCACATCTCATGCTATAGGTAGGCTCTCAGGTTTGGAAAGGGAAGGAGTTGGATATCACATCTCATGTTATAGGAGGAGTCTCAGGTTTGGTATAAGCATTGAGACATCACATCTCATGCTATAGGAAGGGTCTCAAGATTGGAATGGGAAGGAGTTGAATATCACATCTCATGCTATAGGAAGGGTCTCAGGTTTGGTATAAGCATTGAGATATCACATCTCATGCTATAGGAAGGGTCTCAGGATTGGAATGGGAAGGAGTTGGATATCACATCTCATGCTATAGGAAGGGTCTCAGGTTTGGAAGGGGAAGGAGTTGGATATCCAATCTCATGTTATAGGACTGGTCTCAGGTTTGGTATTCGAAGCATTGAGATATCAAGTCTCATGGTATAGGAAGGGTCTCAGAATTGGAATGGGAAGGAGTTGGATATCACATCTCAAGCTATAGGAAGGGTCTCAGGATTGGAATGGGAAGGACTTGGATATCACATCTCATGCTATAGGAAGTCTCTTAGGTTTGGAAGGGGAAAGAGTTGGATATCACATTTCATGTTAGAGGTAGGATCTCAGGTTTGGTATTAGAGGCATTGAGATATCACATCTCATGCTATCAGAAGGGTCTCAGGAATGGAATGGGAAAGAGTTGGATATCACATCTCATGCTAAAGGGAGGGTCTCAGGTTTGGAAGGGGAAGGATTTGGATATCACATCTCATGCTATAGATAGGCTCTCAGGTTTGGAAAGGGAAGGAGTTGGATATCACATCTCATGCTATAGGAAGGGTCTCAGGATTGGAATGGGAAGTAGTTGGATATCACATCTCATGCTATAGGAAGGGTCTCAGGTTTGGTATAAGCATTGAGATATCACATCTCATGCTATATAACGGGTCTCAGGATTGGAATGGAAGGAGTTGGATATCACATCTCATGTTATAGGAAAGATCTCAGGTTTGGTATTAGAAGGATTGAGACATCACATCTCATGCTATAGGAAGGGTCTCAGGTTTGGTATACGCATTGAGATATCACATCTCATGCTATAGGAAGGGTCTCAGGATTGGAATGGGAAGGAGTTGTATATGACATCTCATGCGGTAGGAAGGGTCTCAGGTTTGGTATAAGCATTGAGATATCACTTCTCATGCTATAGGAAGTGTCTCAGGATTGGAATGGGAAGGAGTTGGATATCACATCTCATGTTATAGGAAGTATCTCAGGTTTGGTATTAGAAGCATTGAGACATCACATCTCATGCTATAGGAAGGGTCTCAGGATTGGAATGGGAAGGAGTTGGATATCACATCTCATGCTAAAGGGAGGGTCTCAGGTTTGGAAGGGGAAGGATTTGGATATTACATCTCGTGTTATAGGAATGATCTCAGGTTTGGTATTAGAAGCATTGAGATATCACATCTCATGCTATCGGAAGGATCTCAGGATTGGAATGGGAAGGAGTTGGATATCACATCTCATGCTATAGGAAGGGTTACAGGATTGGAATGGGAAGGAGTTGTATATGACATCTCATGCCACAGGAAGGGTCTCAGGTTTGGTATAAGCATTGAGATATCACATCTCTGCTATCGGAAGGGTCTCAGGATTGGAATGGGAAGGAGTTGGATATCCCATCTTATGTTATAGGAAGGGTCTCAGGTTTGGTATTAGAAGCATTGAGATATCACATCTCATGCTATAGGAAGGGTCTCAGGATTGGAATGGGAAGGACTTGGATATCACATCTCATGCTATAGGGAGGGTCTCACGTTTGGAAAGGGAAGGAGTTGGATATCACATTTCATGTTAGAGGTAGGATCTCGGGTTTGGTATTAGAGGCATTGAGATATCACATCTCATGCTATCAGAAGGGTCTCAGGATTGGAATGGGAAGGAGTTGGATATCACATCTCATGCTAAAGGGAGGGTCTCAGGTTTGGAAGGGGAAGGATTTGGATATCACATCTCATGTTATAGGAAGGATCTCAGGTTTGGTATTAGAAGCATTGAGATATCACATCTCTGCTATCGGAAGTGGCTCAGGATTGGAATGGGAAGGAGTTGGATATCCCATCTCATGTTATAGGACGGGTCTCTGGTTTGGTATAAGCATTGAGATATCACATCTCATGCTATAGGAAGGGTCTCAGGATTGGAATGGGAAGGATTTGGATATCACATCTCATGCTATAGGAAGGGTCTCAGGTTTGGTATACGCATGGAGATATCACTTCTCATGCTATAGGAAGGGTCTCAGGATTGGAATGGGAAGGAGTTGGATATCACATCTCATGTTATAGGAAGGATCTCAGGTTTGGTATTAGAAGCATTGAGATATCACATCTCATGCTATCAGAAGTGTCTCAGGATTGGAATGGGAAGGAGTTGGATATCATATCTCATGCTAAAGGGAGGGTCTCAGGTTTGGAATGGGAAGGATTTGTATATCACATCTCATGTTATCGGAAGGATCTCAGGTTTGGTATTAGAAGTATTGAGATATCATATCTCATGCTATAGGAAGGGTCTCAGGAGTGGAATGGGAAGGAGTTGGATATCACATCTCATGCTAAAGGAAGGGTCTCAGGTTTGGTAGAAGCATTGAGATATCACATCTCATGCTAAAGGAAGGGTCTCAGGATTGGAATGGGAAGGACTTAGATATCACATATCATGCTATAGGGAGGGTCTCAGTTTTGATATTAGAAGCATTGAGATATCACATCTTATGCTATCGGAAGTGTCTCAGGATTGGAATGGGAAGGAGCTGGATATCACATCTCATGCTAAAGGAAGGGTCTCAGGTTTGGAACGGGAAGGAGTTGGATATCACATCTCATGTTATAGGAAGGGTCTCAGGTTTGGTATAAGCATTGAGATATCACATCTCTGCTATCGGAAGTGTCTCAGGATTGGAATGGGAAGGAGTTGGATATCCCATCTCATGCTATAGATAGGCTCTCAGGTTTGAAAAGGGAAGGAGTTGGATATCACATCTCATGCTATAGGAAGGGTCTCAGGATTGGAATGGGAAGTAGTTGGATATCACATCTCATGCTATAGGAAGGGTCTCAGGTTTGGTATAAGCATTGAGATATCACATCTCATGCTATAGGACAGGTCTCAGGATTGGAATGGAAGGAGTTGGATATCACATCTCATGCTATAGGAAGGATCTCAGGATTGGAATGGGAAGTAGTTGGATATCACATCTCATGCTATAGGAAGGGTCTCAGGTTTGGTATTAGAAGCATTGAGATATCACATCTCATGCTATAGGAAGGGTCTCAGGATTGGAATGGGAAGTAGTTGGATATCACATCTCATGCTATAGGAAGGGTCTCAGGTTTGGTATAAGCATTGAGATATCACATCTCATGCTATAGGACGGGTCTCAGGATTGGAATGGAAGGAGTTGGATATCACATCTCATGTTATAGGAAGGATCTCAGGTTTGGTATTAGAAGGATTGAGACATCCCATCTCATGCTATAGGAAGGGTCTCAGGATTGGAATGGGAAGGAGTTGGATATCACATCTCATGCTATAGGAAGGGTCTCAGGTTTGGTATAAGCATTGAGATATCACATCTCATGCTATAGGAAGGGTCTCAGGATTGGAATGGGAAGTAGTTGTATATGACATCTCATGCCGTAGGAAGGGTCTCAGGTTTGGTATAAGCATTGAGATATCACTTCTCATGCTATAGGAAGTGTCTCAGGATTGGAATGGGAAGGAGTTGGATATCACATCTCATGTTATAGGAAGGATCTCAGGTTTGGTATTAGAAGCATTGAGAGATCACATCTCATGCTATAGGAAGGGTCTCAGGATTGGAATGGGAAGGAGTTGGATATCACATCTCATGCTAAAGGGAGGGTCTCAGGTTTGGAAGGGGAAGGATTTCGATATTACATCTCGTGTTATAGGAATGATCTCAGGTTTGGTATTAGAAGCATTGAGATATCACATCTCATGCTATCGGAAGGATCTCAGGTTTGGTGTTAGAAGCATTGAGATATCAAATCTCATGCTATAGGAAGGGTCTCAGGATTGGAATGGGAAGGAGTTGGATATCACATCTCATGCTATAGGAAGGGATTCAGGTTTGGTATAAGCATTGAGATATCACATCTCATGCTATAGAAAGGGTCTCAGGATTGGAATGGGAAGGAGTTGGATATCACATCTCATGCTATAGGAAGGGTCTCAGGTTTGGTATAAGCATTGAGATATCACATCTCATGCTATAGGAAGGGTCTCAGGATTGGAATGGGAAGGAGTTGTATATGACATCTCATGCCATAGGAAGGGTCTCAGGTTTGGTATAAGCATTGAGATATCACATCTCTGCTATCGGAAGGGTCTCAGGATTGGAATGGGAAGGAGTTTGATATCACATCTCAAGCTATAGGAAGGGTCTCAGGATTGGAATGGGAAGGAGTTGGATATAACATCTCAAGATATAGGAAGGGTCTCAGGATTGGAATGGGAAGGAGTTGGATATCACATCTCATGCTATAGGAAGGGTCTCAGGTTTGGTATAAGCATTGAGATATCACATCTCTGCTATCGGAAGTGTCTCAGGATTGGAATGGGAAGGAGTTGGATATCACATCTCATGCTATAGGAAGGGTCTCAGGATTGGAATGGGAAGTAGTTGGATATCACATCTCATGCTATAGGAAGGGTCTCAGGTTTGGCATAAGCATTGAGATATCACATCTCATGCTATAGGAAGGGTCTCAGGATTGGAATGGGAAGGAGTTGTATATGACATCTCATGCCGTAGGAAGGGTCTCAGGTTTGGTATAAGCATTGAGATATCACTTCTCATGCTATAGGAAGTGTCTCAGGATTGGAATGGGAAGGAGTTGGATATCACATCTCATGTTATAGGAAGGATCTCAGGTTTGGTATTAGAAGCATTGAGAAATCACATCTCATGCTATAGGAAGGGTCTCAGGATTGGAATGGGAAGGAGTTGGATATCACATCTCATGCTAAAGGGAGGGTCTCAGGTTTGGAAGGGGAAGGATTTGGATATAACATCTCGTGTTATAGGAATGATCTCAGGTTTGGTATTAGAAGCATTGAGATATCACATCTCATGCTATCGGAAGGATCTCAGGTTTGGTGTTAGAAGCATTGAGATATCAAATCTCATGCTATAGGAAGGGTCTCAGGATTGGAATGGGAAGGAGTTGGATATCACATCTCATGCTATAGGAAGGGTCTCAGGATTGGAATGGGAAGGCGTTGTATATGACATCTCATGCCACAGGAAGGGTCTCAGGTTTGGTATAAGCATTGAGATATCACATCTCTGCTATCGGAAGGGTCTCAGGATTGGAATGGGAAGGAGTTGGATATCCCATCTTATGTTATAGGAAGCGTCTCAGGTTTGGTATTAGAAGCATTGAGATATCACATCTCATGCTATAGGAAGGGTCTCAGGATTGGAATGGGAAGGACTTGGATATCACATCTCATGCTATAGGGAGGGTCTCACGTTTGGAAAGGGAAGGGGTTGGATATCACATTTCATGTTAGAGGTAGGAATCAGGTTTGGTATTAGAGGCATTGAGATATCACATCTCATGCTATCAGAAGGGTCTCAGGATTGAAATGGGAAGGAGTTGGATATCACATCTCATGCTAAAGGGAGGGTCTCAGATTTGGAAGGGGAAGGATTTGGATATCACATCTCATGTTATAGGAAGGATCTCAGGTTTGGTATCAGAAGCATTGAGATATGACATCTCATGCTATTGGAAGGATCTCAGGTTTGGTATTAGAGGCATTGAGATATCACATCTCATGCTAAAGGGAGGGGCCCAGGTTTGGAAGGGGAAGGATTTGGATATCACATCTCTTATTATAGGAAGGATCACAGGTTTGGTATTAGAAGCATTGAGATATCACATCTCATGCTATCGGAAGGGTCTCAGGATTGGAATGGGAAGGAGTTGGATATCACATCTCATGCTATAGGAAGGGTCTCAGGTTTGGAACGGGAAGGAGTTGGATATCACATCTCATGTTATAGGAAGAGTCTCAGGTTTGGTATAAGCATTGAGATATCACATCTCTGCTATCGGAGGTGTCTCAGGATTGGGATGGGAAGGAATTGGATATCACATCTCATGCTATAGGAAGGGTCTCAGGTTTGGAACGGGAAGGAGTTGGATATCCCATCTCATGTTATAGGACGGGTCTCAGGTTTGATATTAGAAGCATTATGGGAAGGAGTTGGATATCACATATGCTATAGGAAGTGTCTCAGGTTTGGAACGGGAATGAGTTGGATATCACATATCATGTTATAGGAAGGGTCTCAGGTTTGGTATAAGCATTGAGATATCACATCTCTGCTATCGGAAGTGGCTCAGGATTGGAATGGGAAGGAGTTGGATATCCCATCTCATGTTATAGGACGGGTCTCTGGTTTGGTATAAGCATTGAGATATCACATCTCATGCTATAGGAAGGGTCTCAGGATTGGAATGGGAAGGATTTGGATATCACATCTCATGCTATAGGAAGGGTCTCAGGTTTGCTATACGCATGGAGATATCACTTCTCATGCTATAGGAAGGGTCTCAGGATTGGAATGGGAAGGAGTTGGATATCACATCTCATGTTATAGGAAGGATCTCAGGTTTGGTATTAGAAGCATTGAGACATCACATCTCATGCTATGGGAAGGGTCTCAGGATTGGAATGGGAAGGAGTTGGATATCACATCTCATGCTATAGGAAGGGTCTCAGGTTTGGTATAAGCATTGAGATATCACATCTCATGCTATAGGAAGGGTCTCAGGATTGGAATGGGAAGGAGTTGTATATGACATCTCAGGCCATAGCAAGGGTCTCAGGTTTGGTATAAGCATTGAGATATCACATCTCTGCTATCGGAAGGGTCTCAGGATTGGAATGGGAAGGAGTTGGATATCCCATCTCATGTTATAGGAAGGGTCTCAGGTTTGGTATTAGAAGCATTGAGATATCACATCTCATGCTATAGGAAGGGTCTCAGGATTGGAATGGGAAGGACTTGGATGTCAGATCTCATGCTATAGGGAGGGTCTCAAGTTTGATATTACAAGCATTGAGATAACAAATCTCATGATATCGGAAGGGTGTCAGGATTGGAATGGGAAGGAGTTGGAAATCACATCTCATGATAAAGGAAGGGTCTAAGGTTTGGAAGGGGAAGGATTTGGATATCACATCTCACGTTATAGGACGGGTCTCAGGTTTGGTATTAGAAGCATTGAGATATCAAGTCTCATGGTATAGGAAGGGTCTCAGAATTGGAATGGGAAGGAGTTGGATATCACATCTCAAGCTATAGGAAGGGTCTCAGGATTGGAATGGGAAGGAGTTTGATATCACATCTCATGCCATAGTATGGGTCTCAGGTTTGGTAGAAGCATTGGGATATCACATCTCATGCTATCGGAAGGGTATCAGGATTGGATTTGGAAGGAGTTGGATATCCCATCTCATGCTATAGGAAGGGTCTCAGGTTGGAATGGGAAGGAGTTGGATATCACATCTCATGTTATAGGAAGGGTCTCAGGATTGGAATGGGAAGGAGTTGGATATCCCATCTCATGTTATAGGACGGGTCTCTGGTTTGGTATAAGCATTGAGATATCACATCTCATGCTATAGGAAGGGTCTCAGGATTGGAATGGGAAGGATTTGGATATCACATCTCATGCTATAGGAAGGGTCTCAGGTTTGGTATACGCATGGAGATATCACTTCTCATGCTATAGGAAGGGTCTCAGGATTGGAATGGGAAGGAGTTGGATATCACATCTCATGCTATAGGAAGGGTCTCAGGTTTGGAACGGGAAGGAGTTGGATATCACATCTCATGTTATAGGAAGAGTCTCAGGTTTGGTATAAACATTGAGATATCACATCTCTGAAATCGGAAGTATCTCAGGATTGGGATGGGAAGGAGTTGGATATCACATCTCATGCTATAGGGAGGTTCTCAGGTTTGATATTAGAAGCATTGAGATATCACATATGCTATTGGAAGGGTCTCAGTATTGGAATTGGAAGGAGTTGGATATGACATCTCATGCTATCGGAAGGGTCTCATGTTTGGAATGGGAAGGAGTTGGATATCACATATGCTATAGGAAGTGTCTCAGGTTTGGAATGGGAATGAGTTGGATATCACATCTTATGTTATAGGAAGGGTCTCAGGTTTGGTATAAGCATTGAGATATCACATCTCTGCTATCGGAAGTGGCTCAGGATTGGAATGGGAAGGAGTTGGATATCCCATCTCATGTTATAGGACGGGTCTCTGGTTTGGTAAAAGCATTGAGATATCACATCTCATGCTATAGGAAGGGTCTCAGGATTGGAATGGGAAGGATTTGGATATCACATCTCATGCTATAGGAAGGGTCTCAGGTTTGGTATACGCATGGAGATATTACTTCTCATGCTATAGGAAGGGTCTCAGGATTGGAAAAGGAAGGAGTTGGATATCACATCTCATGTTATAGGAAGGATCTCAGGTTTGGTATTAGAAGCATTGAGATATCACATCTCATGCTATCAGAAGGGTCTCAGGATTGGAATGGGAAGGAGTTGGATATCACATCTCATGCTAAAGGGAGGGTCTCAGGTTTGGAAGGGGAAGGATTTGGATATCACATCTCATGTTATCAGAAGGATCTCAGGTTTGGTATTAGAAGTATTGAGATATCATATCTCATGCTATAGGAAGGGTCTCAGGACTGGAATGGGAAGGAGTTGGATATCACATCTCATGCTAAAGGAAGGGTCTCAGGTTTGGTAGAAGCATTGAGATATCACATCTCCTGCTATAGGAAGGGTCTTAGGATTGGAATGGGAAGGACTTAGATATCACATATCATGCTATAGGGAGGATCTCAGTTTTGATATTAGAAGCATTGAGATATCACATCTTATGCTATTGGAAGTGTCTCAGGATTGGAATGGGAAGGAGCTGGATATCACATCTCATGCTAAAGGAAGGGTCTCAGGTTTGGAACGGGAAGGAGTTGGATATCACATCTCATGTTATAGGAAGGGTCTCAGGTTTGGTATAAGCATTGAGATATCACATCTCTGCTATCGGAAGTGTCTCAGGATTGGAATGGGAAGGAGTTGGATATCCCATCTCATGCTATAGATATGCTCTCAGGTTTGGAAAGGGAAGGAGTTGGATATCACATCTCATGCTATAGGAAATTTCTCAGGATTGGAATGGGAAGTAGTTGGATATCACATCTCATGCTATAGGAAGGGTCTCAGGTTTGGTATAAGCATTGAGATATCACATCTCATGCTATAGGATGGGTCTCAGGATTGGAATGGAAGGAGTTGGATATCACATCTCATGCTATAAGAAGGGTCTCAGGATTGGAATGGGAAGTAGTTGGATATCACATCTCATGCTATAGGAAGGGTCTCAGGTTTGGTATTAGAAGCATTGAGATATCACATCTCATGCTATAGGAAGGGTCTCAGGATTGGAATGGGAAGGAATTGGATATCACATCTCATGCTATAGATAGGCTCTCAGGTTTGGAAAGGGAAGGAGTTGGATATCACATCTCATGCTGTAGGAAGGGTCTCAGGATTGGAATGGGAAGTAGTTGGATATCACATCTCATGCTATAGGAAGGGTCTCAGGTTTGGTATAAGCATTGAGATATCACATCTCATGCTATAGGAAGGGTCTCAGGATTGGAATGGGAAGGAGTTGTATATGACATCTCATGCCGTAGGAAGGGTCTCAGGTTACATCTCATGCTATAGGAAGGTTCTCAGGATTGGAATGGGAAGGAGTTGGATATCACATCTCAAGCTATAGGAAGGGTCTCAGGTTTGGTATAAGCATTGAGATATCACATCTCATGCTATAGGAAGGGACTCAGGATTTGAATGGGAAGGAGTTGGATATCACATCTCATGTTATAGGAAAGATATCAGGTTTGGTATTAGAAGCATTGAGACATCACATCTCATGTTATAGGAAGGGTCTCAGGATTGGAATGGGAAGAAGTTGGATATCACATCTCATGCCATAGGAAGGGTCTCAGGTTTGGTATAAGCATTGAGATATCACATCTCTGCTATCGGAAGGGTCTCAGGATTGGAATGGGAAGGAGTTTGATATCACATCTCATGCCATGTATGGGTCTCAGGTTTTGTAGAAGCATTGGGATATCACATCTCATGCTATCGGAAGGGTATCAGGATTGGATTTGGAAGGAGTTGGATATCCCATCTCATGCTATAGGAAAGGTCTCAGGTTGGAATGGGAAGGAGTTGGATATCACATCTGATGTTATAGGAAGGGTCTTAGGATTGGAATGGGAAGGACTTGGATATCACATCTCATGCTATAGGAAGGCTCTCAGGTTTGGAAGGGGAAGGAGTTGGATATCACATTTCATGTTAGAGGTAGGATATCAGGTTTGGTAAAGAGGCATTGAGATATCACATCTCGTGCTATAGGAAGGGTCTCAGAATTGGAATGGGAAGGAGTTGGATATCACATCTCATGTTATAGGAAAGATCTCAGGTTTGGTATTAGAAGCATTGAGACATCACATCTCATGTTATAGGAAGGGTCTCAGGATTGGAATGGGAAGAAGTTGGATATCACATCTCATGCTATAGGAAGGGTCTCAGGTTTGGTATAAGCATTGAGATATCACATCTCATGCTATAGGAAGGGTCTCAGGATTGGAATGGGAAGGAGTTGTATATGACATCTCATGCCATAGGAAGGGTCTCAGGTTTGGTATAAGCATTGAGATATCACATCTCATGCTATAGGAAGGGTCTCAGGATTGGAATGGGAAGGACTTGGATATCACATCTCATGCTGTAGGCAGGGTCTCAGGTTTGGAAAGGGAAGGAGTTGGATATCACATTTCATGTTAGAGGTAGGATCTCAGGCTTGGTATTAGAGGCATTGAGATATCACATCTCATGCTATCAGAAGGGTCTCAGGATTGGAATGGGAAGGAGTTGGATATCCCATCTCATGCTATAGGAAGGGTCTCAGGTTGGAATGGGAAGGAGTTGGATATCACATCTGATGTTATAGGAAGGGTCTTAGGATTGGAATGGGAAGGACTTGGATATCACATCTCATGCTATAGGAAGGCTCTCAGGTTTGGAAGGGGAAGGAGTTGGATATCACATTTCATGTTAGAGGTAGGATATCAGGTTTGGTAAAGAGGCATTGAGATATCACATCTCGTGCTATAGGAAGGGTCTCAGAATTGGAATGGGAAGGAGTTGGATATCACATCTCATGTTATAGGAAAGATCTCAGGTTTGGTATTAGAAGCATTGAGACATCACATCTCATGTTATAGGAAGGGTCTCAGGATTGGAATGGGAAGAAGTTGGATATCACATCTCATGCTATAGGAAGGGTCTCAGGTTTGGTATAAGCATTGAGATATCACATCTCATGCTATAGGAAGGGTCTCAGGATTGGAATGGGAAGGAGTTGTATATGACATCTCATGCCATAGGAAGGGTCTCAGGTTTGGTATAAGCATTGATATATCACATCTCATGCTATAGGAAGGGTCTCAGGTTTGGAAAGGGAAGGAGTTGGATATCACATTTCATGTTAGAGGTAGGATCTCAGGTTTGGTATTAGAGGCATTGAGATATCACATCTCATGCTATCAGAAGGGTCTCAGGATTGGAATGGGAAGGAGTTGGATATCACATCTCATGCTAAAGGGAGGGTCTCAGGTTTGGAAGGGGAAGGATTTGGATATCACATCTCATGTTATAGGAAGGATCTCAGGTTTGGTATTAGAAGCATTGAGATATCACATCTCATGCTATCGGAAGTATCTCAGGTTTGGTATTAGAGGCATTGAGATATCACATCTCATGCTATCATAAGGGTCTCAGGATTGGAATGGGAAGGAGTTGGATATCACATCTCATGCTAAAGGGAGGGTCTCAGGTTTGGAAGGGGAAGGATTTGGATATCACATCACATGTCATAAGAAGGATCTCAGGTTTGGTATTAGAAGCATTGAGATAACACATCTCATGCTATCGGAAGGGTCTCAGGATTGGAATGGGAAGGAGCTGGATATCACATCTCATGCTATAGGAAGGGTCTCAGGTTTGGAACGGGAAGGAGTTGGATATCACATCTCATGCTATAGGAAGGGTCTCAGGTTTGGAACGGGAAGGAGTTGGATATCCCATCTCATGTTATAGGACGGGTCTCAGGTTTGGTATTAGAAGCATTGAGATATCACATCGCATGCTGTAGGAAGGGTCTCAGGATTGGAATGGGAAGGAGTTGGATATTATATTCTTGCTATAGGAAGGGTCTCATGTTTGGAATGGGAAGGAGTTGGATATCACATATGCTATAGGAAGGGTCTCAGGTTTGGAACGGGAAGGAGTTGGATATCACATCTCATGCTATAGGAAGGGTCTCAGGTTTAGTATAAGCATTGAGATATCACATCTCTGCTATCGGAAGTGTCTCAGGATTGGAATGGGAAGGAGTTGGATATCCCATCTCATGTTATAGGACGGGTCTCAGGTTTGTTATTAGAATCATTGAGATATCATATTGCATGCTATGGGAAGGGTCTCAGGATTGGAATGGGAAGGAGTTGGATATCACATTTCATGTTAGAGGAAGGATCTCAGGTTTGGTGTTAGAGGCATTGAGATATCACATCTCATGCTATAGGAAAGGTCTCAGGATTGTAATGGGAAGGAGTTGGATATCACATCTGATGTTATAGGAAGGATCTCAGGTTTGGTATTAGAAGCATTGAGACATCACATCTCATGCTATGGGAAGGGTCTCAGGATTGGAATGGGAAGGAGTTGGATATCACATCTCATGCTATAGGAAGGCTCTCAGGTTTTGAAGGGGAAGGAGTTGGATATCACATTTCATGTTAGAGGTAGGATCTCAGGTTTGGTATTAGAGGCATTGAGATATCACATCTCATGCTAAAGGGAGGGTCTCAGGTTTGGAAGGGGAAGGATTTGGATATCACATCTCATGTTATAGGAAGGATCTCAGGTTTGGTATTAGAAGCATTGAGACATCACATCTCATGCTATGGGAAGGGTCTCAGGATTGGAATGGGAAGGAGTTGGATATCACATCTCATGCTATAGGAAGGGTCTCAGGTTTGGTATAAGCATTGAGATATCACATCTCATGCTATAGGAAGGGTCTCAGGATTGGAATGGGAAGGAGTTGTATATGACATCTCATGCCATAGGAAGGGTCTCAGGTTTGGTATAAGCATTGAGATATCACATCTCTGCTATCGGAAGGGTCTCAGGATTGGAATGGGAAGGAGTTGGATATCCCATCTCATGTTATAGGAAGAGTCTCAGGTTTGGTATTAGAAGCATTGAGATATCACATCTCATGCTATAGGAAGTGTCTCAGGATTGGAATCGGAAGGAGTTTGATATCACATCTCATGCCATGAATGGGTCTCAGGTTTTGTAGAAGCATTGGGATATCACATCTCATGCTATCGGAAGGGTATCAGGATTGGATTTGGAAGGAGTTGGATATCCCATCTCATGCTATAGGAAGGGTCTCAGGTTGGAATGGGAAGGAGTTGGATATCACATCTGATGTTATAGGAAGGGTCTCAGGATTGGAATGGGAAGGACTTGGATATCACATCTCATGCTATAGGAAGGCTCTCAGGTTTTGAAGGGGAAGGAGTTGGATATCACATTTCATGTTAGAGGTAGGATCTCAGGTTTGGTATTAGAGGCATTGAGATATCACATCTCATGCTAAAGGGAGGGTCTCAGGTTTGGAAGGGGAAGGATTTGGATATCACATCTCATGTTATAGGAAGGATCTCAGGTTTGGTATTAGAAGCATTGAGATATCACATCTCATGCTATCGGAAGGATCTCAGGTTTGGTATTAGAGGCATTGAGATATCACATCTCATGCTATTAGAAGGGTCTCAGGATTGGAATGGGAAGGAGTCGGATATCACATCTCATGCTAAAGGGAGGGTCTCAGGTTTGGAAGTGGAAGGATTTGGATATCACATCTCATGTTATAGGAAGGATCTCAGGTTTGGTATTAGAAGCATTGAGATATCACATCTCATGCTATAGGAAGGGTCTCAGGATTGGAATGGGAAGGAATTGGATATCACATCTCATGCTATAGATAGGCTCTCAGGTTTGGAAAGGGAAGGAGTTGGATATCACATCTCATGCTATAGGAAGGGTCTCAGGATTGGAATGGGAAGTAGTTGGATATCACATCTCATGCTATAGGAAGGGTCTCAGGTTTGGTATAAGCATTGAGATATCACATCTCATGCTATAGGAAGGGTCTCAGGATTGGAATGGGAAGGAGTTGTATATGACATCTCATGCCGTAGGAAGGGTCTCAGGTTACATCTCATGCTATAGGAAGGTTCTCAGGATTGGAATGGGAAGGAGTTGGATATCACATCTCAAGCTATAGGAAGGATCTCAGGTTTGGTATAAGCATTGAGATATCACATCTCATGCTATAGGAAGGGACTCAGGATTGGAATGGGAAGGAGTTGGATATCACATCTCATGTTATAGGAAAGATATCAGGTTTGGTATTAGAAGCATTGAGACATCACATCTCATGTTATAGGAAGGGTCTCAGGATTGGAATGGGAAGAAGTTGGATATCACATCTCATGCCATAGGAAGGGTCTCAGGTTTGGTATAAGCATTGAGATATCACATCTCTGCTATCGGAAGGGTCTCAGGATTGGAATGGGAAGGAGTTTGATATCACATCTCATGCCATGTATGGGTCTCAGGTTTTGTAGAAGCATTGGGATATCACATCTCATGCTATCGGAAGGGTATCAGGATTGGATTTGGAAGGAGTTGGATATCCCATCTCATGCTATAGGAAAGGTCTCAGGTTGGAATGGGAAGGAGTTGGATATCACATCTGATGTTATAGGAAGGGTCTTAGGATTGGAATGGGAAGGACTTGGATATCACATCTCATGCTATAGGAAGGCTCTCAGGTTTGGAAGGGGAAGGAGTTGGATATCACATTTCATGTTAGAGGTAGGATATCAGGTTTGGTAAAGAGGCATTGAGATATCACTTCTCGTGCTATAGGAAGGGTCTCAGAATTGGAATGGGAAGGAGTTGGATATCACATCTCATGTTATAGGAAAGATCTCAGGTTTGGTATTAGAAGCATTGAGACATCACATCTCATGTTATAGGAAGGGTCTCAGGATTGGAATGGGAAGAAGTTGGATATCACATCTCATGCTATAGGAAGGGTCTCAGGTTTGGTATAAGCATTGAGATATCACATCTTATGCTATAGGAAGGGTCTCAGGATTGGAATGGGAAGGAGTTGTATATGACATCTCATGCCATAGGAAGGGTCTCAGGTTTGGTATAAGCATTGAGATATCACATCTCATGCTATAGGAAGGGTCTCAGGATTGGAATGGGAAGGACTTGGATATCACATCTCATGCTGTAGGCAGGGTCTCAGGTTTGGAAAGGGAAGGAGTTGGATATCACATTTCATGTTAGAGGTAGGATCTCAGGTTTGGTATTAGAGGCATTGAGATATCACATCTCATGCTATCAGAAGGGTCTCAGGATTGGAATGGGAAGGAGTTGGATATCCCATCTCATGCAATAGGAAGGGTCTCAGGTTGGAATGGGAAGGAGTTGGATATCACATCTGATGTTATAGGAAGGGTCTTAGGATTGGAATGGGAAGGACTTGGATATCACATCTCATGCTATAGGAAGGCTCTCAGGTTTGGAAGGGGAAGGAGTTGGATATCACATTTCATGTTAGAGGTAGGATATCAGGTTTGGTAAAGAGGCATTGAGATATCACATCTCGTGCTATAGGAAGGGTCTCAGAATTGGAATGGGAAGGAGTTGGATATCACATCTCATGTTATAGGAAAGATCTCAGGTTTGGTATTAGAAGCATTGAGACATCACATCTCATGTTATAGGAAGGGTCTCAGGATTGGAATGGGAAGAAGTTGGATATCACATCTCATGCTATAGGAAGGGTCTCAGGTTTGGTATAAGCATTGAGATATCACATCTCATGCTATAGGAAGGGTCTCAGGATTGGAATGGGAAGGAGTTGTATATGACATCTCATGCCATAGGAAGGGTCTCAGGTTTGGTATAATCATTGATATATCACATCTCATGCTATAGGAAGGGTCTCAGGATTGGAATGGGAAGGACTTGGATATCACATCTCATGCTATAGGCAGGGTCTCAGGTTTGGAAAGGGAAGGAGTTGGATATCACATTTCATGTTAGAGGTAGGATCTCAGATTTGGTATTAGAGGCATTGAGATATCACATCTCATGCTATCAGAAGGGTCTCAGGATTGGAATGGGAAGGAGTTGGATATCACATCTCATGCTAAAGGGAGGGTCTCAGGTTTGGAAGGGGAAGGATTTGGATATCACATCTCATGTTATAGGAAGGATCTCAGGTTTGGTATTAGAAGCATTGAGATATCACATCTCATGCTATCGGAAGTATCTCAGGTTTGGTATTAGAGGCATTGAGATATCACATCTCATGCTATCATAAGGGTCTCAGGATTGGAATGGGAAGGAGTTGGATATCACATCTCATGCTAAAGGGAGGGTCTCAGGTTTGGAAGGGGAAGGATTTGGATATCACATCACATGTCATAAGAAGGATCTCAGGTTTGGTATTAGAAGCATTGAGATAACACATCTCATGCTATCGGAAGGGTCTCAGGATTGGAATGGGAAGGAGCTGGATATCACATCTCATGCTATAGGAAGGGTCTCAGGTTTGGAACGGGAAGGAGTTGGATATCACATCTCATGCTATAGGAAGGGTCTCAGGTTTGGAACGGGAAGGAGTTGGATATCCCATCTCATGTTATAGGACGGGTCTCAGGTTTGGTATTAGAAGCATTGAGATATCACATCGCATGCTGTAGGAAGGGTCTCAGGATTGGAATGGGAAGGAGTTGGATATTATATTCTTGCTATAGGAAGGGTCTCATGTTTGGAATGGGAAGGAGTTGGATATCACATATGCTATAGGAAGGGTCTCAGGTTTGGAACGGGAAGGAGTTGGATATCACATCTCATGCTATAGGAAGGGTCTCAGGTTTAGTATAAGCATTGAGATATCACATCTCTGCTATCGGAAGTGTCTCAGGATTGGAATGGGAAGGAGTTGGATATCCCATCTCATGTTATAGGACGGGTCTCAGGTTTGTTATTAGAATCATTGAGATATCATATTGCATGCTATGGGAAGGGTCTCAGGATTGGAATGGGAAGGAGTTGGATATCACATTTCATGTTAGAGGAAGGATCTCAGGTTTGGTGTTAGAGGCATTGAGATATCACATCTCATGCTATAGGAAGGGTCTCAGGATTGGAATGGGAAGGAGTTGGATATCACATCTCATGCTATAGGAAGGGTCTCAGGTTTGGTATAAGCATTGAGATATCACATCCCATGCTATAGGAAGGGTCTCAGGATTGGAATGGGAAGGAGTTGGATATCACATCTGATGTTATAGGAAGGATCTCAGGTTTGGTATTAGAAGCATTGAGACATCACATCTCATGCTATGGGAAGGGTCTCAGGATTGGAATGGGAAGGAGTTGGATATCACATCTCATGCTATAGGAAGGCTCTCAGGTTTTGAAGGGGAAGGAGTTGGATATCACATTTCATGTTAGAGGTAGGATCTCAGGTTTGGTATTAGAGGCATTGAGATATCACATCTCATGCTAAAGGGAGGGTCTCAGGTTTGGAAGGGGAAGGATGTGGATATCACATCTCATGTTATAGGAAGGATCTCAGGTTTGGTATTAGAAGCATTGAGACATCACATCTCATGCTATGGGAAGGGTCTCAGGATTGGAATGGGAAGGAGTTGGATATCACATCTCATGCTATAGGAAGGGTCTCAGGTTTGGTATAAGCATTGAGATATCACATCTCATGCTATAGGAAGGGTCTCAGGATTGGAATGGGAAGGAGTTGTATATGACATCTCATGCCATAGGAAGGGTCTCAGGTTTGGTATAAGCATTGAGATATCACATCTCTGCTATCGGAAGGGTCTCAGGATTGGAATGGGAAGGAGTTGGATATCACATCTCATGCTATAGGGAGGTTCTCAGGTTTGATATTAGAAGCATTGAGATATCACATATGCTATTGGAAGGGTCTCAGTATTGGAATTGGAAGGAGTTGGATATGACATCTCATGCTATCGCAAGGGTCTCATGTTTGGAATGGGAAGGAGTTGGATATCACATATGCTATAGGAAGTGTCTCAGGTTTGGAATGGGAATGAGTTGGATATCACATCTTATGTTATAGGAAGGGTCTCAGGTTTGGTATAAGCATTGAGATATCACATCTCTGCTATCGGAAGTGGCTCAGGATTGGAATGGGAAGGAGTTGGATATCCCATCTCATGTTATAGGACGGGTCTCTGGTTTGGTAAAAGCATTGAGATATCACATCTCATGCTATAGGAAGGGTCTCAGGATTGGAATGGGAAGGATTTGGATATCACATCTCATGCTATAGGAAGGGTCTCAGGTTTGGTATACGCATGGAGATATAACTTCTCATGCTATAGGAAGGGTCTCAGGATTGGAAAAGGAAGGAGTTGGATATCACATCTCATGTTATAGGAAGGATCTCAGGTTTGGTATTAGAAGCATTGAGATATCACATCTCATGCTATCAGAAGAGTCTCAGGATTGGAATGGGAAGGAGTTGGATATCACATCTCATGCTAAAGGGAGGGTCTCAGGTTTGGAAGGGGAAGGATTTGGATATCACATCTCATGTTATCAGAAGGATCTCAGGTTTGGTATTAGAAGTATTGAGATATCATATCTCATGCTATAGGAAGGGTCTCAGGACTGGAATGGGAAGGAGTTGGATATCACATCTCATGCTAAAGGAAGGGTCTCAGGTTTGGTAGAAGCATTGAGATATCACATCTCCTGCTATAGGAAGGGTCTTAGGATTGGAATGGGAAGGACTTAGATATCACATATCATGCTATAGGGAGGATCTCAGTTTTGATATTAGAAGCATTGAGATATCACATCTTATGCTATCGGAAGTGTCTCAGGATTGGAATGGGAAGGAGCTGGATATCACATCTCATGCTAAAGGAAGGGTCTCAGGTTTGGAACGGGAAGGAGTTGGATATCACATCTCATGTTATAGGAAGGGTCTCAGGTTTGGTATAAGCATTGAGATATCACATCTCTGCTATCGGAAGTGTCTCAGGATTGGAATGGGAAGGAGTTGGATATCCCATCTCATGCTATAGATATGCTCTCAGGTTTGGAAAGGGAAGGAGTTGGATATCACATCTCATGCTATAGGAAATTTCTCAGGATTGGAATGGGAAGTAGTTGGATATCACATCTCATGCTATAGGAAGGGTCTCAGGTTTGGTATAAGCATTGAGATATCACATCTCATGCTATAGGATGGGTCTCAGGATTGGAATGGAAGGAGTTGGATATCACATCTCATGCTATAAGAAGGGTCTCAGGATTGGAATGGGAAGTAGTTGGATATCACATCTCATGCTATAGGAAGGGTCTCAGGTTTGGTATTAGAAGCATTGAGATATCACATCTCATGCTATAGGAAGGGTCTCAGGATTGGAATGGGAAGGAATTGGATATCACATCTCATGCTATAGATAGGCTCTCAGGTTTGGAAAGGGAAGGAGTTGGATATCACATCTCATGCTATAGGAAGGGTCTCAGGATTGGAATGGGAAGTAGTTGGATATCACATCTCATGCTATAGGAAGGGTCTCAGGTTTGGTATAAGCATTGAGATATCACATCTCATGCTATAGGAAGGGTCTCAGGATTGGAATGGGAAGGAGTTGTATATGACATCTCATGCCGTAGGAAGGGTCTCAGGTTACATCTCATGCTATAGGAAGGTTCTCAGGATTGGAATGGGAAGGAGTTGGATATCACATCTCAAGCTATAGGAAGGGTCTCAGGTTTGGTATAAGCATTGAGATATCACATCTCATGCTATAGGAAGGGACTCAGGATTGGAATGGGAAGGAGTTGGATATCACATCTCATGTTATAGGAAAGATATCAGGTTTGGTATTAGAAGCATTGAGACATCACATCTCATGTTATAGGAAGGGTCTCAGGATTGGAATGGGAAGAAGTTGGATATCACATCTCATGCCATAGGAAGGGTCTCAGGTTTGGTATAAGCATTGAGATATCACATCTCTGCTATCGGAAGGGTCTCAGGATTGGAATGGGAAGGAGTTTGATATCACATCTCATGCCATGTATGGGTCTCAGGTTTTGTAGAAGCATTGGGATATCACATCTCATGCTATCGGAAGGGTATCAGGATTGGATTTGGAAGGAGTTGGATATCCCATCTCATGCTATAGGAAAGGTCTCAGGTTGGAATGGGAAGGAGTTGGATATCACATCTGATGTTATAGGAAGGGTCTTAGGATTGGAATGGGAAGGACTTGGATATCACATCTCATGCTATAGGAAGGCTCTCAGGTTTGGAAGGGGAAGGAGTTGGATATCACATTTCATGTTAGAGGTAGGATATCAGGTTTGGTAAAGAGGCATTGAGATATCACATCTCGTGCTATAGGAAGGGTCTCAGAATTGGAATGGGAAGGAGTTGGATATCACATCTCATGTTATAGGAAAGATCTCAGGTTTGGTATTAGAAGCATTGAGACATCACATCTCATGTTATAGGAAGGGTCTCAGGATTGGAATGGGAAGAAGTTGGATATCACATCTCATGCTATAGGAAGGGTCTCAGGTTTGGTATAAGCATTGAGATATCACATCTCATGCTATAGGAAGGGTCTCAGGATTGGAATGGGAAGGAGTTGTATATGACATCTCATGCCATAGGAAGGGTCTCAGGTTTGGTATAAGCATTGAGATATCACATCTCATGCTATAGGAAGGGTCTCAGGATTGGAATGGGAAGGACTTGGATATCACATCTCATGCTGTAGGCAGGGTCTCAGGTTTGGAAAGGGAAGGAGTTGGATATCACATTTCATGTTAGAGGTAGGATCTCAGGTTTGGTATTAGAGGCATTGAGATATCACATCTCATGCTATCAGAAGGGTCTCAGGATTGGAATGGGAAGGAGTTGGATATCCCATCTCATGCTATAGGAAGGGTCTCAGGTTGGAATGGGAAGGAGTTGGATATCACATCTGATGTTATAGGAAGGGTCTTAGGATTGGAATGGGAAGGACTTGGATATCACATCTCATGCTATAGGAAGGCTCTCAGGTTTGGAAGGGGAAGGAGTTGGATATCACATTTCATGTTAGAGGTAGGATATCAGGTTTGGTAAAGAGGCATTGAGATATCACATCTCGTGCTATAGGAAGGGTCTCAGAATTGGAATGGGAAGGAGTTGGATATCACATCTCATGTTATAGGAAAGATCTCAGGTTTGGTATTAGAAGCATTGAGACATCACATCTCATGTTATAGGAAGGGTCTCAGGATTGGAATGGGAAGAAGTTGGATATCACATCTCATGCTATAGGAAGGGTCTCAGGTTTGGTATAAGCATTGAGATATCACATCTCATGCTATAGGAAGGGTCTCAGGATTGGAATGGGAAGGAGTTGTATATGACATCTCATGCCATAGGAAGGGTCTCAGGTTTGGTATAAGCATTGATATATCACATCTCATGCTATAGGAAGGGTCTCAGGATTGGAATGGGAAGGACTTGGATATCACATCTCATGCTATAGGCAGGGTCTCAGGTTTGGAAAGGGAAGGAGTTGGATATCACATTTCATGTTAGAGGTAGGATCTCAGGTTTGGTATTAGAGGCATTGAGATATCACATCTCATGCTATCAGAAGGGTCTCAGGATTGGAATGGGAAGGAGTTGGATATCACATCTCATGCTAAAGGGAGGGTCTCAGGTTTGGAAGGGGAAGGATTTGGATATCACATCTCATGTTATAGGAAGGATCTCAGGTTTGGTATTAGAAGCATTGAGATATCACATCTCATGCTATCGGAAGTATCTCAGGTTTGGTATTAGAGGCATTGAGATATCACATCTCATGCTATCATAAGGGTCTCAGGATTGGAATGGGAAGGAGTTGGATATCACATCTCATGCTAAAGGGAGGGTCTCAGGTTTGGAAGGGGAAGGATTTGGATATCACATCACATGTCATAAGAA
Source organism: Ambystoma mexicanum (assembly GCF_040938575.1). NCBI lineage: Eukaryota > Metazoa > Chordata > Amphibia > Caudata > Ambystomatidae > Ambystoma > Ambystoma mexicanum. The sequence goes on from NC_090934.1 coordinate 1,160,357,080, forward strand.
GGATCTCAGGTTTGGTATTAGAAGCATTGAGATAACACATCTCATGCTATTGGAAGGGTCTCAGGATTGGAATGGGAAGGAGCTGGATATCACATCTCATGCTATAGGAAGGGTCTCAGGTTTGGAACGGGAAGGAGTTGGATATCACATCTCATGCTATAGGAAGGGTCTCAGGTTTGGAACGGGAAGGAGTTGGATATCCCATCTCATGTTATAGGACGGGTCTCAGGTTTGGTATTAGAAGCATTGAGATATCACATCGCATGCTGTAGGAAGGGTCTCAGGATTGGAATGGGAAGGAGTTGGATATTATATTCTTGCTATAGGAAGGGTCTCATGTTTGGAATGGGAAGGAGTTGGATATCACATATGCTATAGGAAGGGTCTCAGGTTTGGAACGGGAAGGAGTTGGATATCACATCTCATGCTATAGGAAGGGTCTCAGGTTTAGTATAAGCATTGAGATATCACATCTCTGCTATCGGAAGTGTCTCAGGATTGGAATGGGAAGGAGTTGGATATCCCATCTCATGTTATAGGACGGGTCTCAGGTTTGTTATTAGAATCATTGAGATATCATATTGCATGCTATGGGAAGGGTCTCAGGATTGGAATGGGAAGGAGTTGGATATCACATTTCATGTTAGAGGAAGGATCTCAGGTTTGGTGTTAGAGGCATTGAGATATCACATCTCATGCTATAGGAAGGGTCTCAGGATTGGAATGGGAAGGAGTTGGATATCACATCTGATGTTATAGGAAGGATCTCAGGTTTGGTATTAGAAGCATTGAGACATCACATCTCATGCTATGGGAAGGGTCTCAGGATTGGAATGGGAAGGAGTTGGATATCACATCTCATGCTATAGGAAGGCTCTCAGGTTTTGAAGGGGAAGGAGTTGGATATCACATTTCATGTTAGAGGTAGGATCTCAGGTTTGGTATTAGAGGCATTGAGATATCACATCTCATGCTAAAGGGAGGGTCTCAGGTTTGGAAGGGGAAGGATTTGGATATCACATCTCATGTTATAGGAAGGATCTCAGGTTTGGTATTAGAAGCATTGAGACATCACATCTCATGCTATGGGAAGGGTCTCAGGATTGGAATGGGAAGGAGTTGGATATCACATCTCATGCTATAGGAAGGGTCTCAGGTTTGGTATAAGCATTGAGATATCACATCTCATGCTATAGGAAGGGTCTCAGGATTGGAATGGGAAGGAGTTGTATATGACATCTCATGCCATAGGAAGGGTCTCAGGTTTGGTATAAGCATTGAGATATCACATCTCTGCTATCGGAAGGGTCTCAGGATTGGAATGGGAAGGAGTTGGATATCCCATCTCATGTTATAGGAAGAGTCTCAGGTTTGGTATTAGAAGCATTGAGATATCACATCTCATGCTATAGGAAGTGTCTCAGGATTGGAATCGGAAGGAGTTTGATATCACATCTCATGCCATGAATGGGTCTCAGGTTTTGTAGAAGCATTGGGATATCACATCTCATGCTATCGGAAGGGTATCAGGATTGGATTTGGAAGGAGTTGGATATCCCATCTCATGCTATAGGAAGGGTCTCAGGTTGGAATGGGAAGGAGTTGGATATCACATCTGATGTTATAGGAAGGGTCTCAGGATTGGAATGGGAAGGACTTGGATATCACATCTCATGCTATAGGAAGGCTCTCAGGTTTTGAAGGGGAAGGAGTTGGATATCACATTTCATGTTAGAGGTAGGATCTCAGGTTTGGTATTAGAGGCATTGAGATATCACATCTCATGCTAAAGGGAGGGTCTCAGGTTTGGAAGGGGAAGGATTTGGATATCACATCTCATGTTATAGGAAGGATCTCAGGTTTGGTATTAGAAGCATTGAGATATCACATCTCATGCTATCGGAAGGATCTCAGGTTTGGTATTAGAGGCATTGAGATATCACATCTCATGCTATTAGAAGGGTCTCAGGATTGAAATGGGAAGGAGTCGGATATCACATCTCATGCTAAAGGGAGGGTCTCAGGTTTGGAAGTGGAAGGATTTGGATATCACATCTCATGTTATAGGAAGGATCTCAGGTTTGGTATTAGAAGCATTGAGATATCACATCTCATGCTATAGGAAGGGTCTCAGGATTGGAATGGGAAGGAATTGGATATCACATCTCATGCTATAGATAGGCTCTCAGGTTTGGAAAGGGAAGGAGTTGGATATCACATCTCATGCTATAGGAAGGGTCTCAGGATTGGAATGGGAAGTAGTTGGATATCACATCTCATGCTATAGGAAGGGTCTCAGGTTTGGTATAAGCATTGAGATATCACATCTCATGCTATAGGAAGGGTCTCAGGATTGGAATGGGAAGGAGTTGTATATGACATCTCATGCCGTAGGAAGGGTCTCAGGTTACATCTCATGCTATAGGAAGGTTCTCAGGATTGGAATGGGAAGGAGTTGGATATCACATCTCAAGCTATAGGAAGGGTCTCAGGTTTGGTATAAGCATTGAGATATCACATCTCATGCTATAGGAAGGGACTCAGGATTGGAATGGGAAGGAGTTGGATATCACATCTCATGTTATAGGAAAGATATCAGGTTTGGTATTAGAAGCATTGAGACATCACATCTCATGTTATAGGAAGGGTCTCAGGATTGGAATGGGAAGAAGTTGGATATCACATCTCATGCCATAGGAAGGGTCTCAGGTTTGGTATAAGCATTGAGATATCACATCTCTGCTATCGGAAGGGTCTCAGGATTGGAATGGGAAGGAGTTTGATATCACATCTCATGCCATGTATGGGTCTCAGGTTTTGTAGAAGCATTGGGATATCACATCTCATGCTATCGGAAGGGTATCAGGATTGGATTTGGAAGGAGTTGGATATCCCATCTCATGCTATAGGAAAGGTCTCAGGTTGGAATGGGAAGGAGTTGGATATCACATCTGATGTTATAGGAAGGGTCTTAGGATTGGAATGGGAAGGACTTGGATATCACATCTCATGCTATAGGAAGGCTCTCAGGTTTGGAAGGGGAAGGAGTTGGATATCACATTTCATGTTAGAGGTAGGATATCAGGTTTGGTAAAGAGGCATTGAGATATCACATCTCGTGCTATAGGAAGGGTCTCAGAATTGGAATGGGAAGGAGTTGGATATCACATCTCATGTTATAGGAAAGATCTCAGGTTTGGTATTAGAAGCATTGAGACATCACATCTCATGTTATAGGAAGGGTCTCAGGATTGGAATGGGAAGAAGTTGGATATCACATCTCATGCTATAGGAAGGGTCTCAGGTTTGGTATAAGCATTGAGATATCACATCTCATGCTATAGGAAGGGTCTCAGGATTGGAATGGGAAGGAGTTGTATATGACATCTCATGCCATAGGAAGGGTCTCAGGTTTGGTATAAGCATTGAGATATCACATCTCATGCTATAGGAAGGGTCTCAGGATTGGAATGGGAAGGACTTGGATATCACATCTCATGCTGTAGGCAGGGTCTCAGGTTTGGAAAGGGAAGGAGTTGGATATCACATTTCATGTTAGAGGTAGGATCTCAGGTTTGGTATTAGAGGCATTGAGATATCACATCTCATGCTATCAGAAGGGTCTCAGGATTGGAATGGGAAGGAGTTGGATATCCCATCTCATGCTATAGGAAGGGTCTCAGGTTGGAATGGGAAGGAGTTGGATATCACATCTGATGTTATAGGAAGGGTCTTAGGATTGGAATGGGAAGGACTTGGATATCACATCTCATGCTATAGGAAGGCTCTCAGGTTTGGAAGGGGAAGGAGTTGGATATCACATTTCATGTTAGAGGTAGGATATCAGGTTTGGTAAAGAGGCATTGAGATATCACATCTCGTGCTATAGGAAGGGTCTCAGAATTGGAATGGGAAGGAGTTGGATATCACATCTCATGTTATAGGAAAGATCTCAGGTTTGGTATTAGAAGCATTGAGACATCACATCTCATGTTATAGGAAGGGTCTCAGGATTGGAATGGGAAGAAGTTGGATATCACATCTCATGCTATAGGAAGGGTCTCAGGTTTGGTATAAGCATTGAGATATCACATCTCATGCTATAGGAAGGGTCTCAGGATTGGAATGGGAAGGAGTTGTATATGACATCTCATGCCATAGGAAGGGTCTCAGGTTTGGTATAAGCATTGATATATCACATCTCATGCTATAGGAAGGGTCTCAGGATTGGAATGGGAAGGACTTGGATATCACATCTCATGCTATAGGCAGGGTCTCAGGTTTGGAAAGGGAAGGAGTTGGATATCACATTTCATGTTAGAGGTAGGATCTCAGATTTGGTATTAGAGGCATTGAGATATCACATCTCATGCTATCAGAAGGGTCTCAGGATTGGAATGGGAAGGAGTTGGATATCACATCTCATGCTAAAGGGAGGGTCTCAGGTTTGGAAGGGGAAGGATTTGGATATCACATCTCATGTTATAGGAAGGATCTCAGGTTTGGTATTAGAAGCATTGAGATATCACATCTCATGCTATCGGAAGTATCTCAGGTTTGGTATTAGAGGCATTGAGATATCACATCTCATGCTATCATAAGGGTCTCAGGATTGGAATGGGAAGGAGTTGGATATCACATCTCATGCTAAAGGGAGGGTCTCAGGTTTGGAAGGGGAAGGATTTGGATATCACATCACATGTCATAAGAAGGATCTCAGGTTTGGTATTAGAAGCATTGAGATAACACATCTCATGCTATCGGAAGGGTCTCAGGATTGGAATGGGAAGGAGCTGGATATCACATCTCATGCTATAGGAAGGGTCTCAGGTTTGGAACGGGAAGGAGTTGGATATCACATCTCATGCTATAGGAAGGGTCTCAGGTTTGGAACGGGAAGGAGTTGGATATCCCATCTCATGTTATAGGACGGGTCTCAGGTTTGGTATTAGAAGCATTGAGATATCACATCGCATGCTGTAGGAAGGGTCTCAGGATTGGAATGGGAAGGAGTTGGATATTATATTCTTGCTATAGGAAGGGTCTCATGTTTGGAATGGGAAGGAGTTGGATATCACATATGCTATAGGAAGGGTCTCAGGTTTGGAACGGGAAGGAGTTGGATATCACATCTCATGCTATAGGAAGGGTCTCAGGTTTAGTATAAGCATTGAGATATCACATCTCTGCTATCGGAAGTGTCTCAGGATTGGAATGGGAAGGAGTTGGATATCCCATCTCATGTTATAGGACGGGTCTCAGGTTTGTTATTAGAATCATTGAGATATCATATTGCATGCTATGGGAAGGGTCTCAGGATTGGAATGGGAAGGAGTTGGATATCACATTTCATGTTAGAGGAAGGATCTCAGGTTTGGTGTTAGAGGCATTGAGATATCACATCTCATGCTATAGGAAGGGTCTCAGGATTGGAATGGGAAGGAGTTGGATATCACATCTCATGCTATAGGAAGGGTCTCAGGTTTGGTATAAGCATTGAGATATCACATCTCATGCTATAGGAAGGGTCTCAGGATTGGAATGGGAAGGAGTTGGATATCACATCTGATGTTATAGGAAGGATCTCAGGTTTGGTATTAGAAGCATTGAGACATCACATCTCATGCTATGGGAAGGGTCTCAGGATTGGAATGGGAAGGAGTTGGATATCACTTCTCATGTTATAGGAAGGATCTCAGGTTTGGTATTAGAAGCATTGAGACATCACATCTCATGCTATGGGAAGGGTCTCAGGATTGGAATGGGAAGGAGTTGGATATCACATCTCATGCTATAGGAAGGGTCTCAGGTTTGGTATAAGCATTGAGATATCACATCTCATGCTATAGGAAGGGTCTCAGGATTGGAATGGGAAGGAGTTGTATATGACATCTCATGCCATAGGAAGGGTCTCAGGTTTGGTATAAGCATTGAGATATCACATCTCTGCTATCGGAAGGGTCTCAGGATTGGAATGGGAAGGAGTTGGATATCCCATCTCATGTTATAGGGAGAGTCTCAGGTTTGGTATTAGAAGCATTGAGATATCACATCTCATGCTATAGGAAGTGTCTCAGGATTGGAATCGGAAGGAGTTTGATATCACATCTCATGCCATGAATGGGTCTCAGGTTTTGTAGAAGCATTGGGATATCACATCTCATGCTATCGGAAGGGTATCAGGATTGGATTTGGAAGGAGTTGGATATCCCATCTCATGCTATAGGAAGGGTCTCAGGTTGGAATGGGAAGGAGTTGGATATCACATCTGATGTTATAGGAAGGGTCTCAGGATTGGAATGGGAAGGACTTGGATATCACATCTCATGCTATAGGAAGGCTCTCAGGTTTTGAAGGGGAAGGAGTTGGATATCACATTTCATGTTAGAGGTAGGATCTCAGGTTTGGTATTAGAGGCATTGAGATATCACATCTCATGCTAAAGGGAGGGTCTCAGGTTTGGAAGGGGAAGGATTTGGATATCACATCTCATGTTATAGGAAGGATCTCAGGTTTGGTATTAGAAGCATTGAGATATCACATCTCATGCTATCGGAAGGATCTCAGGTTTGGTATTAGAGGCATTGAGATATCACATCTCATGCTATTAGAAGGGTCTCAGGATTGGAATGGGAAGGAGTCGGATATCACATCTCATGCTAAAGGGAGGGTCTCAGGTTTGGAAGTGGAAGGATTTGGATATCACATCTCATGTTATAGGAAGGATCTCAGGTTTGGTATTAGAAGCATTGAGATATCACATCTCATGCTATAGGAAGGGTCTCAAGATTGGAATGGGAAGGAGTTGGATATCACATCTCAAGCTATAGGAAGGGTCTCAGGATTGGAATGGGAAGGAGTTTGATATCACATCTCATGCCATAGTATGGGTCTCAGGTTTGGTAGAAGCATTGGGATATCACATCTCATGCTATCGGAAGGGTATCAGGATTGGATTTGGAAGGAGTTGGATATCACATCTCATGCTAAAGGGAGGGTCTCAGGTTTGGAAGGGGAAGGATTTGGATATCACATCACATGTCATAAGAAGGATCTCAGGTTTGGTATTAGAAGCATTGAGATAACACATCTCATGCTATCGGAAGGATCTCAGGATTGGAATGGGAAGGAGCTGGATATCACATCTCATGCTATAGGAAGGGTCTCAGGTTTGGAACGGGAAGGAGTTGGATATCACATCTCATGTTATAGGAAGAGTCTCAGGTTTGGTATAAACATTGAGATATCACATCTCTGCAATCGGAAGTGTCTCAGGATTGGGATGGGAAGGAGTTGGATATCACATCTCATGCTATAGGAAGGGTCTCAGGTTTGGAACGGGAAGGAGTTGGATATCCCATCTCATGTTATAGGACGGGTCTCAGGTTTGGTATTAGAAGCATTGAGATATCACATCGCATGCTGTCGGAAGGGTCTCAGGATTGGAATGGGAAGGAGTTGGATATTACATTCTTGCTCTAGTAAGGGTCTCATGTTTGGAATGGGAAGGAGTTGGATATCACATATGCTATAGGAAGGGTCTCAGGTTTGGAACGGGAAGGAGTTGGATATCACATCTCATGCTATAGGAAGGGTCTCAGGTTTAGTATAAGCATTGAGATATCACATCTCTGCTATCGGAAGTGTCTCAGGATTGGAATGGGAAGGAGTTGGATATCCCATCTCATGTTATAGGACGGGTCTCAAGTTTGTTATTAGAATCATTGAGATATCATATTGCATGCTATGGGAAGGGTCTCAGGATTGGAATGGGAAGGAGTTGGATATCACATTTCATGTTAGAGGAAGGATCTCAGGTTTGGTGTTAGAGGCATTGAGATATCACATCTCATGCTATAGGAAGGGTCTCAGGATTGGAATGGGAAGGAGTTGGATATCACATCTCATGCTATAGGAAGGGTCTCAGGTTTGGTATAAGCATTGAGATATCACATCTCATGCTATAGGAAGGGTCTCAGGATTGGAATGGGAAGGAGTTGGATATCACATCTGATGTTATAGGAAGGATCTCAGGTCTGGTATTAGAAGCATTGAGACATCACATCTCATGCTATGGGAAGGGTCTCAGGATTGGAATGGGAAGGAGTTGGATATCACATCTCATGCTATAGGAAGGGTCTCAGGTTGGGTATAAGCATTGAGATATCACATCTCATGCTATAGGAAGGGTCTCAGGATTGGAATGGGAAGGAGTTGTATATGACATCTCATGCCATAGGAAGGGTCTCAGGTTTGGTATAAGCATTGAGATATCACATCTCTGCTATCGGAAGGGTCTCAGGATTGGAATGGGAAGGAGTTGGATATCCCATCTCATGTTATAGGAAGAGTCTCAGGTTTGGTATTAGAAGCATTGAGATATCACATCTCATGCTATAGGAAGTGTCTCAGGATTGGAATGGGAAGGAGTTTGATATCACATCTCATGCCATGAATGGGTCTCAGGTTTTGTAGAAGCATTGGGATATCACATCTCATGCTATCGGAAGGGTATCCGGATTGGATTTGGAAGGAGTTGGATATCCCATCTCATGCTATCGGAAGGGTCTCAGGTTGTAATGGGAAGGAGTTGGATATCACATCTGATGTTATAGGAAGGGTCTCAGGATTGGAATGGGAAGGACTTGGATATCACATCTCATGCTATAGGAAGGCTCTCAGGTTTTGAAGGGGAAGGAGTTGGATATCACATTTCATGTTAGAGGTAGGATCTCAGGTTTGGTATTAGAGGCATTGAGATATCACATCTCATGCTAAAGGGAGGGTCTCAGGTTTGGAAGGGGAAGGATTTGGGTATCACATCTCAAGTTATAGGAAGGATCTCAGGTTTGGTATTAGAAGCATTGAGATATCACATCTCATGCTATCGGAAGGATCTCAGGTTTGGTATTAGAGGCATTGAGATATCACATCTCATGCTACTAGAAGGGTCTCAGGATTGGAATGGGAAGGAGTCGGATATCACATCTCATGCTAAAGGGAGGGTCTCAGGTTTGGAAGTGGAAGGATTTGGATATCACATCTCATGTTATAGGAAGGATCTCAGGTTTGGTATTAGAAGCATTGAGATATCACATCTCATGCTATAGGAAGGGTCTCAAGATTGGAATGGGAAGGAGTTGGATATCACATCTCAAGCTATAGGAAGGGTCTCAGGATTGGAATGGGAAGGAGTTTGATATCACATCTCATGCCATAGTATGGGTCTCAGGTTTGGTAGAAGCATTGGGATATCACATCTCATGCTATCGGAAGGGTATCAGGATTGGATTTGGAAGGAGTTGGATATCCCATCTCATGCTATAGGAAGGGTCTCAGGTTGGAATGGGAAGGAGTTGGATATCACATCTCCTGTTATAGGAAGGGTCTCAGGATTGGAATGGGAAGGACTTGGATATCATATCTCATGCTATGGGAAGGCTCTCAGGTTTGATAGGGGAAGGAGTTGGATATCACATTTCATGTTAGAGGAAGGATCTCAGGTTTGGTATTAGAGGCATTGAGATATCACATCTCATGCTATTGGAAGGGTCTCAGGATTGGAATGGGAAGGAGTTGGATATCACATCTCAAGCTATAGGAAGGGTCTCAGGTTTGGTATAAGCATTGAGATATCACATCTCAAGCTATAGGAAGGGTCTCAGGATTGGAATGGGAAGGAGTTGGATATCACATCTCATGTTATAGGAAAGATCTCAGGTTTGGTATTAGAAGCATTGAGACATTACATCTCAAGTTATAGGAAGGGTCTCAGGATTGGAATGGGAAGAAGTTGGATATCACATCTCATGCTATAGGAAGGGTCTCAGGTTTGGTATAAGCATTGAGATATCACATCTCATGCTATAGGAAGGGTCTTAGGATTGGAATGGGAAGGAGTCGGATATCACATCTCATGCTAAAGGGAGGGTCTCAGGTTTGGAAGTGGAAGTATTTGGATATCACATCTCATGTTATAGGAAGGATCTCAGGCTTGGTATTAGAAGCATTGAGATATCACATTTCATGCTATAGGAAGGGTCTCAGGATTGGAATGGGAAGGAGTTGGATATCACATCTCAAGCTATAGGAAGGGTCTCAGGATTGGAATGGGAAGGAGTTGGTTATCACATCTCATGCTATAGGAAGGGTCTCAGGTTTGTTATTAGCATTGAGATATCCCATCTCATGCTATAGGAAGGGTCTCAGATTTGGAATCGGAAGGAGTTGTATATGACATCTCATGCCATAGGAAGGGTCTCAGGTTTGGTATAAGCATTGAGATATCACATCTCTGCTATCGGAAGGGTCTCAGGATTGGAATGGGAAGGAGTTGGATATCCCATCTCGTTATAGGAAGGATCTCAGGTTTGGTATTAGAAGCATTGAGATATCACATCTCATGGTATAGGACGGGTCTCAGAATTGGAATGGGAAGGAGTTGGATATCACATCTCAAGCTATAGGAAGGGTCTCAGGATTGGAATGGGAAGGAGTTTGTTATCACATCCCATGCCATGTATGGGTCTCAGGTTTTGTAGAAGCATTGGGATATCACATCTCATGCTATCGGAAGGGTATCATGATTGGATTTGGAAGGAGTTGGATATCCCATCTCATGCTATAGGAAGGGTCTCAGTTTGGAATGGGAAGGAGTTGGATATCACATCTCATGTTATAGGAAGGGTCTCAGGATTGGAATGGGAAGGACTTGGATATCACATCTCATGCTATAGGAAGGCTCTCAGGTTTGGAAGGGGAAGGAGTTGGATATCACATTTCATGTTAGAGGTAGGATCTCAGGTTTGGTATTAGAGGCATTGAGATATCACATCTCATGCTATCAGAAGGATCTCAGGATCGGAATGGGAAGGAGTTGGATATCACATCTCATGCTAAAGGGAGGGTCTCAGGTTTGGAAGGGGAAGGATTTGGATATCACATCTCATGTTATAGGAAGGATCTTAGAATTGGAATGGGAAGGAGTTGGATATCAGATCTCAAGCTATAGGAAGTGTCTCAGGATTGGAATGGGAAGGAGTTTGATATCACATCTCATGCCATGAATGGGTCTCAGGTTTTGTAGAAGCATTGGGATATCACATCTCATGCTATCGGAAGGGTATCAGGATTGGATTTGGAAGGAGTTGGATATCCCATCTCATGCTATAGGAAGGGTCTCAGGTTGGAATGGGAAGGAGTTGGATATCACATCTGATGTTATAGGAAGGGTCTCAGGATTGGAGGGGGAAGGACTTGGATATCACATCTCATGCTATAGGAAGGCTCTCAGGTTTTGAAGGGGAAGGAGTTGGATATCACATTTCATGTTAGAGGTAGGATCTCAGGTTTGGTATTAGAGGCATTGAGATATCACATCTCATGCTAAAGGGAGGGTCTCAGGTTTGGAAGGGGAAGGATTTGGATATCACATCTCATGTTATAGGAAGGATCTCAGGTTTGGTATTAGAAGCATTGAGATATCACATCTCATGCTATCGGAAGGATCTCAGGTTTGGTATTAGAGGCATTGAGATATCACATCTCATGCTATTAGAAGGGTCTCAGGATTGGAATGGGAAGGAGTCGGATATCACATCTCATGCTAAAGGGAGGGTCTCAGGTTTGGAAGTGGAAGGATTTGGATATCACATCTCATGTTATAGGAAGGATCTCAGGTTTGGTATTAGAAGCATTGAGATATCACATCTCATGCTATAGGAAGGGTCTCAAGATTGGAATGGGAAGGAGTTGGATATCACATCTCAAGCTATAGGAAGGGTCTCAGGATTGGAATGGGAAGGAGTTTGATATCACATCTCATGCCATAGTATGGGTCTCAGGTTTGGTAGAAGCATTGGGATATCACATCTCATGCTATCGGAAGGGTATCAGGATTGGATTTGGAAGGAGTTGGATATCCCATCTCATGCTATAGGAAGGGTCTCAGGTTGGAATGGGAAGGAGTTGGATATCACATCTCATGTTATAGGAAGGGTCTCAGGTTGGAATGGGAAGGAGTTGGATATCATATCTCATGCTATGGGAAGGCTCTCAGGTTTGATAGGGGAACTAGTTGGATATCACATTTCATGTTAGAGGAAGGATCTCAGGTTTGGTATTAGAGGCATTGAGATATCACATCTCATGCTATTGGAAGGGTCTCAGGATTGGAATGGGAAGGAGTTGGATATCACATCTCAAGCTATAGGAAGGGTCTCAGGTTTGGTATAAGCATTGAGATATCACATCTCAAGCTATAGGAAGGGTCTCAGGATTGGAATGGGAAGGGGTTGGATATCACATCTCATGTTATAGGAAAGATCTCAGGTTTGGTATTAGAAGCATTGAGACATTACATCTCATGTTATAGGAAGGGTCTCAGGATTGGAATGGGAAGAAGTTGGATATCACACCTCATGCTATAGGAAGGGTCTCAGGTTTGGTATAAGCATTGAGATATCACATCTCATGCTATAGGAAGGGTCTTAGGATTGGAATGGGAAGGAGTCGGATATCACATCTCATGCTAAAGGGAGGGTCTCAGGTTTGGAAGTGGAAGTATTTGGATATCACATCTCATGTTATAGGAAGGATCTCAGGCTTGGTATTAGAAGCATTGAGATATCACATTTCATGCTATAGGAAGGGTCTCAGGATTGGAATGGGAAGGAGTTGGATATCACATCTCAAGCTATAGGAAGGGTCTCAGGATTGGAATGGGAAGGAGTTGGATATCACATCTCATACTATAGGAAGGGTCTCAGGTTTGTTATTAGCATTGAGATATCCCATCTCATGCTATAGGAAGGGTCTCAGGTTTGGAATCGGAAGGAGTTGTATATGACATCTCATGCCATAGGAAGGGTCTCAGGTTTGGTATAAGCATTGAGATATCACATCTCTGCTATCGGAAGGGTCTCAGGATTGGAATGGGAAGGAGTTGGATATCCCATCTCGTTATAGGAAGGATCTCAGGTTTGGTATTAGAAGCATTGAGATATCACATCTCATGGTATAGGACGGGTCTCAGAATTGGAATGGGAAGGAGTTGGATATCACATCTCAAGCTATAGGAATGGTCTCAGGATTGGAATGGGAAGGAGTTTGTTATCACATCCCATGCCATTTATGGGTCTCAGGTTTTGTAGAAGCATTGGGATATCACATCTCATGCTATCGGAAGGGTATCATGATTGGATTTGGAAGGAGTTGGATATCCCATCTCATGCTATAGGAAGGGTCTCAGTTTGGAATGGGAAGGAGTTGGATATCACATCTCATGTTATAGGAAGGGTCTCAGGATTGGAATGGGAAGGACTTGGATATCACATCTCATGCTATTGGAAGGCTCTCAGGTTTGGAAGGGGAAGGAGTTGGATATCACATTTCATGTTAGAGGTAGGATCTCAGGTTTGGTATTAGAGGCATTGAGATATCACATCTCATGCTATCAGAAGGATCTCAGGATCGGAATGGGAAGGAGTTGGATATCACATCTCATGCTAAAGGGAGGGTCTCAGGTTTGGAAGGGGAAGGATTTGGATATCACATCTCATGTTATAGGAAGGATCTCAGGTTTGGTATTAGAAGCATTGAGATATCACATCTCATGCTATCGGAAGGATCTCAGGTTTGGTATTAGAGGCATTGAGATATCACATCTCATGCTATCAGAAGGGTCTCAGGATTGGAATGGGAAGGAGTCGGATATCACATCTCATGCTAAAGGGAGGGTCTCAGGTTTGGAAGTGGAAGGATTTGGATATCACATCTCATGTTATAGGAAGGATCTCAGGTTTGGTATTAGAAGCATTGAGATATCACATCTCATGCTATAGGAAGGGTCTCAGGATTGGAATGGGAAGGAGTTGGATATCACATCTCAAGCTATAGGAAGGGTCTCAGGATTGGAATGGGAAGGAGTTGGATATCACATCTCAAGATATAGGAAGGGTCTCAGGATTGGAATGGGAAGGAGTTGGATATCACATCTCATGCTATAGGAAGGGTCTCAGGTTTGGTATAAACATTGAGATATCCCATCTCATGCTATAGGAAGGGTCTCAGGTTTGGAAGGGGAAGGATTTCGGTATCACATCTCATGTTATAGGACCGGTCTCAGGTTTGGTATTAGAGGCATTGAGATATCACATCTCATGCTATAGGAAGGTTCTCAGGATTGGAATGGGAAGGAGTTGGATATCACATCTCAAACTATAGGAAGGGTCTCAGGTTTGGTATAAGCATTGAGATATCACATCTCATGCTATAGGAAGGGTCTCAGGATTGGAATGGGAAGGAGTTGGATATCACATCTCAAGCTATAGGAAGGGTCTCAGGATTGGAATGGGAAGGAGTTGGATATCACATCTCAAGATATAGGAAGGGTCTCAGGATTGGAATGGGAAGGAGTTGGATATCACATCTCATGCTATAGGAAGGGTCTCAGGTTTGGTATAAACATTGAGATATCCCATCTCATGCTATAGGAAGGCTCTCAGGTTTGGAAGGGGAAGGAGTTGGATATCACATTTCATGTTAGAGGAAGGATCTCAGGTTTGGTATTAGAGGCATTGAGATATCACATCTCATGCTATAGGAAGGTTCTCAGGATTGGAATGGGAAGGAGTTGGATATCACATCTCAAGCTATAGGAAGGGTCTCAGGTTTGGTATAAGCATTGAGATATCACATCTCATGCTATAGGAAGGGTCTCAGGATTGGAATGGGAAGGAGTTGGATATCACATCTCATGTTATAGGAAAGATATCAGGTTTGGTATTAGAAGCATTGAGACATCACATCTCATGTTATAGGAAGGGTCTCAGGATTGGAATGGGAAGAAGTTGGATATCACATCTCATGCTATAGGAAGGGTCTCAGGTTTGGTATAAGCATTGAGATATCACATCTCATGCTATAGGAAGGGTCTCAGGATTGGAATGGGAAGGAGTTGTATATGACATCTCATGCCATAGGAAGGGTCTCAGGTTTGGTATAAGCATTGAGATATCACATCTCATGCTATAGGAAGTGTCTCAGGATTGGAATTGAAAGGAGTTGGATATCCCATCTCATGTTATAGGACGGGTCTCAGGTTTGTTATTAGAATCATTGAGATATCATATTGCATGCTGTAGGAAGGGTCTAAGGATTGGAATGGGAAGGACTTGGATATCACATCTCATGCTATAGTTAGGCTCTCAGGTTTGGAAAGGGAAGGAGTTGGATAACACATTTCATGTTAGGGGAAGGATCTCAGGTTTGGTATTAGAGGCATTGAGATATCACATCTCATGCTATAGGAAGGGTCTCAGGATTGGAATGGGAAGGAGTTGGATGTCACATCTCATGCTATAGGAAGGGTCTCAGGTTTGGTATAAGCATTGAGATATCACATCTCATGCTATAGGAAGGGTCTCAGGATTGTAATGGGAAGGAGTTGGATATCACATTTGATGTTATAGGAAGGATCTCAGGTTTGGTATTAGAAGCATTGAGACATCACATCTCATGCTATGGGAAGGGTCTCAGGATTGGAATGGGAAGGAGTTGGATATCACATCTCATGCTATAGGAAGGGTCTCAGGTTTGGTATAAGCATTGAGATATCACATCTCATACTACAGGAAGGGTCTCAGGATTGGAATGGGAAGGAGTTGTATGTGACATCTCATGCCATAGGAAGGGTCTCAGGTTTGGTATAAGCATTGAGATATCACATCTCTGCTATCGGAAGGGTCTCAGGATTGGAATGGGAAGGAGTTGGATATCCCATCTCATGTTATAGGAAGAGTCACAGGTTTGGTATTAGAAGCATTGAGATATCACATCTCATGCTATCGGAAGGGTATCAGGATTGGATTTGGAAGGAGTTGAATATCCCATCTCATGCTATAGGAAGGGTCTCAGGTTGGAATGGGAAGGAGTTGGATATCACATCTGATGTTATAGGAAGGGTCTCAGGATTGGAATGGGAAGGACTTGGATATCACATCTCATGCTATAGGAAGGCTCTCAGGTTTGGAAGGGGAAGGAGTTGGATATCACATTTCATGTTAGAGGTAGGATCTCAGGTTTGGTAAAGAGGCATTGAGATATCACATCTCATGCTATAGGAAGGGTCTCAGGATTGGAATGGGAAGGAGTTGGATATCACATCTCATGTTATAGGAAAGATCTCAGGTTTGGTATTAGAAGCATTGAGACATCACATCTCATGTTATAGGAAGGGTCTCAGGATTGGAATGGGAAGGACTTGGATATCACATCTCATGCTATAGGAAGGCTCTCAGGTTTGGAAGGGGAAGGAGTTGGATATCACATTTCATATTAGAGGTAGGATCTCAGGTTTGGTAAAGAGGCATTGAGATAACACATCTCATGCTATCGGAAGGGTCTCAGGATTGGAATGGGAAGGAGTTTGATATCACATCTCATGCTATAGGAAGGGTCTCAGGTTTGGAACTGGAAGGAGTTGGATATCCCATCTCATGTTATAGGACGGGTCTCAGGTTTGGTATTAGAAGCATTGAGATATCACATCGCATGCTGTAGGAAGGGTCTCAGGATTGGAATGGGAAGGAGTTGGATATTACATTCTTGCTATAGGAAGGGTCTCATGTTTGGAATGGGAAGGAGTTGGATATCACATATGCTATAGGAAGGGTCTCAGGTTTGGAACGGGAAAGAATTGGATATCACATCTCATGCTATAGGAAGGGTCTCAGGTTTGGTATAAGCATTGAGATATCACATCTCTGCTATCGGAAGTGTCTCAGGATTGGAATGGGAAGGAGTTGGATATCCCATATCATGTTATAGGACGGGTCTCAGGTTTGTTATTAGAATCATTGAGATATCATATTGCATGCTGTAGGAAGGGTCTAAGGATTGGAATGGGAAGGACTTGGATATCACATCTCATGCTATAGGAAGGGATTCAGGTTTGGTATAAGCATTGAGATATCACATCTCATGCTATAGGAAGGGTCTCAGGATTGGAATGGGAAGGAGTTGGATATCACATCTCATGCTATAGGAAGGGTCTCAGGTTTGGTATAAGCATTGAGATATCACATCTCATGCTATAGGAAGGGTCTCAGGATTGGAATGGGAAGGAGTTGTATATGACATCTCATGCCATAGGAAGGGTCTCAGGTTTTGTAGAAGCATTGGGATATCACATCTCATGCTATCGGAAGGGTATCAGGATTGGATTTGGAAGGAGTTGGATATCCCATCTCATGCTATAGGAAGGGTCTCAGGTTGGAATGGGAAGGAGTTGGATATCACATCTGATGTTATAGGAAGGGTCTCAGGTTTGGTATAAGCATTGAGACATCACATCTCATGTTATAGGAAGGGTCTCAGGATTGGAATGGGAAGAAGTTGGATATCACATCTCATGCTATAGGAAGGGTCTCAGGTTTGGTATAAGCATTGAGATATCACATCTCATGCTATAGGAAGGGTCTCAGGATTGGAATGGGAAGGAGTTGGATATCACATCTCATGCTATAGGAAGGGTCTCAGGTTTGGTATAAGCATTGAGACATCACATCTCATGTTATAGGAAGGGTCTCAGGATTGGAATGGGAAGAAGTTGGATATCACATCTCATGCTATAGGAAGGGTCTCAGGTTTGGTATAAGCATTGAGATATCACATCTCATGCTATAGGAAGGGTCTCAGGATTGGAATGGGAAGGAGTTGTATATGACATCTCATGCCATAGGAAGGGTCTCAGGTTTGGTATAAGCATTGAGATATCACATCTCATGCTATAGGAAGTGTCTCAGGATTGGAATTGAAAGGAGTTGGATATCCCATCTCATGTTATAGGACGGGTCTCAGGTTTGTTATTAGAATCATTGAGATATCATATTGCATGCTGTAGGAAGGGTCTAAGGATTGGAATGGGAAGGACTTGGATATCACATCTCATGCTATAGTTAGGCTCTCAGGTTTGGAAAGGGAAGGAGTTGGATAACACATTTCATGTTAGGGGAAGGATCTCAGGTTTGGTATTAGAGGCATTGAGATATCACATCTCATGCTATAGGAAGGGTCTCAGGATTGGAATGGGAAGGAGTTGGATGTCACATCTCATGCTATAGGAAGGGTCTCAGGTTTGGTATAAGCATTGAGATATCACATCTCATGCTATAGGAAGGGTCTCAGGATTGTAATGGGAAGGAGTTGGATATCACATTTGATGTTATAGGAAGGATCTCAGGTTTGGTATTAGAAGCATTGAGACATCACATCTCATGCTATGGGAAGGGTCTCAGGATTGGAATGGGAAGGAGTTGGATATCACATCTCATGCTATAGGAAGGGTCTCAGGTTTGGTATAAGCATTGAGATATCACATCTCATACTACAGGAAGGGTCTCAGGATTGGAATGGGAAGGAGTTGTATGTGACATCTCATGCCATAGGAAGGGTCTCAGGTTTGGTATAAGCATTGAGATATCACATCTCTGCTATCGGAAGGGTCTCAGGATTGGAATGGGAAGGAGTTGGATATCCCATCTCATGTTATAGGAAGAGTCACAGGTTTGGTATTAGAAGCATTGAGATATCACATCTCATGCTATCGGAAGGGTATCAGGATTGGATTTGGAAGGAGTTGAATATCCCATCTCATGCTATAGGAAGGGTCTCAGGTTGGAATGGGAAGGAGTTGGATATCACATCTGATGTTATAGGAAGGGTCTCAGGATTGGAATGGGAAGGACTTGGATATCACATCTCATGCTATAGGAAGGCTCTCAGGTTTGGAAGGGGAAGGAGTTGGATATCACATTTCATGTTAGAGGTAGGATCTCAGGTTTGGTAAAGAGGCATTGAGATATCACATCTCATGCTATAGGAAGGGTCTCAGGATTGGAATGGGAAGGAGTTGGATATCACATCTCATGTTATAGGAAAGATCTCAGGTTTGGTATTAGAAGCATTGAGACATCACATCTCATGTTATAGGAAGGGTCTCAGGATTGGAATGGGAAGGACTTGGATATCACATCTCATGCTATAGGAAGGCTCTCAGGTTTGGAAGGGGAAGGAGTTGGATATCACATTTCATATTAGAGGTAGGATCTCAGGTTTGGTAAAGAGGCATTGAGATAACACATCTCATGCTATCGGAAGGGTCTCAGGATTGGAATGGGAAGGAGTTTGATATCACATCTCATGCTATAGGAAGGGTCTCAGGTTTGGAACTGGAAGGAGTTGGATATCCCATCTCATGTTATAGGACGGGTCTCAGGTTTGGTATTAGAAGCATTGAGATATCACATCGCATGCTGTAGGAAGGGTCTCAGGATTGGAATGGGAAGGAGTTGGATATTACATTCTTGCTATAGGAAGGGTCTCATGTTTGGAATGGGAAGGAGTTGGATATCACATATGCTATAGGAAGGGTCTCAGGTTTGGAACGGGAAAGAATTGGATATCACATCTCATGCTATAGGAAGGGTCTCAGGTTTGGTATAAGCATTGAGATATCACATCTCTGCTATCGGAAGTGTCTCAGGATTGGAATGGGAAGGAGTTGGATATCCCATCTCATGTTATAGGACGGGTCTCAGGTTTGTTATTAGAATCATTGAGATATCATATTGCATGCTGTAGGAAGGGTCTAAGGATTGGAATGGGAAGGACTTGGATATCACATCTCATGCTATAGGAAGGGATTCAGGTTTGGTATAAGCATTGAGATATCACATCTCATGCTATAGGAAGGGTCTCAGGATTGGAATGGGAAGGAGTTGGATATCACATCTCATGCTATAGGAAGGGTCTCAGGTTTGGTATAAGCATTGAGATATCACATCTCATGCTATAGGAAGGGTCTCAGGATTGGAATGGGAAGGAGTTGTATATGACATCTCATGCCATAGGAAGGGTCTCAGGTTTTGTAGAAGCATTGGGATATCACATCTCATGCTATCGGAAGGGTATCAGGATTGGATTTGGAAGGAGTTGGATATCCCATCTCATGCTATAGGAAGGGTCTCAGGTTGGAATGGGAAGGAGTTGGATATCACATCTGATGTTATAGGAAGGGTCTCAGGATTGGAATGGGAAGATCTTGGATATCACATCTCATGCTATAGGAAGGCTCTCAGGTTTGGAAGGGGAAGGAGTTGGATATCACATTTCATGTTAGAGGTAGGATATCAGGTTTGGTAAAGATGCATTGAGATATCACATCTCGTGCTATAGGAAGGGTCTCAGAATTGGAATGGGAAGGAGTTGGATATCACATCTCATGTTATAGGAAAGATCTCAGGTTTGGTATTAGAAGCATTGAGACATCACATCTCATGTTATAGGAAGGGTCTCAGGATTGGAATGGGAAGAAGTTGGATATCACATCTCATGCTATAGGAAGGGTCTCAGGTTTGGTATAAGCATTGAGATATCACATCTCATGCTATAGGAAGGGTCTCAGGATTGGAATGGGAAGGAGTTGTATATGACATCTCATGCCATAGGAAGGGTCCCAGGTTTGGTATAAGCATTGAGATATCACATCTCATGCTATAGGAAGGGTCTCAGGATTGGAATGGGAAGGACTTGGATATCACATCTCATGCTATAGGCAGGGTCTCAGGTTTGGAAAGGGAAGGAGTTGGATATCACATTTCATGTTAGAGGTAGGATCTCAGGTTTGGTATTAGAGGCATAGAGATATCACATCTCATGCTATCAGAAGGGTCTCGGGATTGGAATGGGAAGGAGTTGGATATCACATCTCATGCTAAAGGGAGGGTCTCAGGTTTGGAAGGGGAAGGATTTGGATATCACATCTCATGTTATAGGAAGGATCTCAGGTTTGGTATTAGAAGCATTGAGATATCACATCTCATGCTATCATAAGGGTCTCAGGATTGGAATGGGAAGGAGTTGGATATCACATCTCATGCTAAAGGGAGGGTCTCAGGTTTGGAAGGGGAAGGATTTGGATATCACATCACATGTTATAAGAAGGATCTCAGGTTTGGTATTAGAAGCATTGAGATAACACATCTCATGCTATCGGAAGGGTCTCAGGATTGGAATGGGAAGGAGCTGGATATCACATCTCATGCTATAGGAAGGGTCTCAGGTTTGGAACGGGAAGGAGTTGGATATCACATCTCATGTTATAGGAAGAGTCTCAGGTTTGGTATAAACATTGAGATATCACATCTCTGAAATCGGAAGTGTCTCAGGATTGGGATGGGAAGGAGTTGGATATCACATCTCATGCTATAGGGAGGTTCTCAGGTTTGATATTAGAAGCATTGAGATATCACATATGCTATTGGAAGGGTCTCAGTATTTGAATTGGAAGGAGTTGGATATCACATCTCATGCTATCGGAAGGGTCTCATGTTTGGAATGGGAAGGAGTTGGATATCACATATGCTATAGGAAGTGTCTCAGGTTTGGAATGGGAATGAGTTGGATATCACATCTTATGTTATAGGAAGGGTCTCAGGTTTGGTATAAGCATTGAGATATCACATCTCTGCTATCGGAAGTGGCTCAGGATTGGAATGGGAAGGAGTTGGATATCCCATCTCATGTTATAGGACGGGTCTCTGGTTTGGTAAAAGCATTGAGATATCACATCTCATGCTATAGGAAGGGTCTCAGGATTGGAATGGGAAGGATTTGGATATCACATCTCATGCTATAGGAAGGGTCTCAGGTTTGGTATACGCATGGAGATATCACTTCTCATGCTATAGGAAGGGTCTCAGGATTGGAAAAGGAAGGAGTTGGATATCACATCTCATGTTATAGGAAGGATCTCAGGTTTGGTATTAGAAGCATTGACATATCACATCTCATGCTATCAGAAGGGTCTCAGGATTGGAATGGGAAGGAGTTGGATATCACATCTCATGCTAAAGGAAGGGTCTCAGGTTTGGAAGGGGAAGGATTTGGATATCACATCTCATGTTATCAGAAGGATCTCAGGTTTGGTATTAGAAGTATTGAGATATCATATCTCATGCTATAGGAAGGGTCTCAGGACTGGAATGGGAAGGAGTTGGATATCACATCTCATGTTATAGGACGGGTCTCTGGTTTGGTAAAAGCATTGAGATATCACATCTCATGCTATAGGAAGGGTCTCAGGATTGGAATGGGAAGGATTTGGATATCACATCTCATGCTATAGGAAGGGTCTCAGATTTGGTATACGCATGGAGATATCACTTCTCATGCTATAGGAAGGGTCTCAGGATTGGAAAAGGAAGGAGTTGGATATCACATCTCATGTTATAGGAAGGATCTCAGGTTTGGTATTAGAAGCATTGAGATATCACATCTCATGCTATCAGAAGGGTCTCAGGATTGGAATGGGAAGGAGTTGGATATCACATCTCATGCTATCGGAAGTGTCTCAGGATTGGAATGGGAAGGAGCTGGATATCACATCTCATGCTAAAGGAAGGGTCTCAGGTTTGGAACGGGAAGGAGTTGGATATCACATCTCATGTTATAGGAAGGGTCTCAGGTTTGGTATAAGCATTGAGATATCACATCTCTGCTATCGGAAGTGTCTCAGGATTGGAATGGGAAGGAGTTGGATATCCCATCTCATGCTATAGATATGCTCTCAGGTTTGGAAAGGGAAGGAGTTGGATATCACATCTCATGCTATAGGAAATTTCTCAGGATTGGAATGGGAAGTAGTTGGATATCACATCTCATGCTATAGGAAGGGTCTCAGGTTTGGTATAAGCATTGAGATATCACATCTCATGCTATAGGATGGGTCTCAGGATTGGAATGGAAGGAGTTGGATATCACATCTCATGCTATAAGAAGGGTCTCAGGATTGGAATGGGAAGTAGTTGGATATCACATCTCATGCTATAGGAAGAGTCTCAGGTTTGGTATTAGAAGCATTGAGATATCACATCTCATGCTATAGGAAGGGTCTCAGGATTGGAATGGGAAGGAATTGGATATCACATCTCATGCTATAGATAGGCTCTCAGGTTTGGAAAGGGAAGGAGTTGGATATCACATCTCATGCTATAGGAAGGGTCTCAGGATTGGAATGGGAAGTAGTTGGATATCACATCTCATGCTATAGGAAGGGTCTCAGGTTTGGTATAAGCATTGAGATATCACATCTCATGCTATAGGAAGGGTCTCAGGATTGGAATGGGAAGGAGTTGTATATGACATCTCATGCCGTAGGAAGGGTCTCAGGTTTGGTATAAGCATTGAGATATCACTTCTCATGCTATAGGAAGTGTCTCAGGATTGGAATGGGAAGGAGTTGGATATCACATCTCATGTTATAGGAAGGATCTCAGGTTTGGTATTAGAAGCATTGAGAAATCACATCTCATGCTATAGGAAGGGTCTCAGGATTGGAATGGGAAGGAGTTGGATATCACATCTCATGCTAAAGGGAGGGTCTCAGGTTTGGAAGGGGAAGGATTTGGATATAACATCTCGTGTTATAGGAAGGGTCTCAGGTTTGGTATAAGCATTGAGATATCACATCTCTGCTATCGGAAGTGTCTCAGGATTGGAATGGGAAGGAGTTGGATATCCCATCTCATGCTATAGATATGCTCTCAGGTTTGGAAAGGGAAGGAGTTGGATATCACATCTCATGCTATAGGAAATTTCTCAGGATTGGAATGGGAAGTAGTTGGATATCACATCTCATGCTATAGGAAGGGTCTCAGGTTTGGTATAAGCATTGAGATATCACATCTCATGCTATAGGATGGGTCTCAGGATTGGAATGGAAGGAGTTGGATATCACATCTCATGCTATAAGAAGGGTCTCAGGATTGGAATGGGAAGTAGTTGGATATCACATCTCATGCTATAGGAAGAGTCTCAGGTTTGGTATTAGAAGCATTGAGATATCACATCTCATGCTATAGGAAGGGTCTCAGGATTGGAATGGGAAGGAATTGGATATCACATCTCATGCTATAGATAGGCTCTCAGGTTTGGAAAGGGAAGGAGTTGGATATCACATCTCATGCTATAGGAAGGGTCTCAGGATTGGAATGGGAAGTAGTTGGATATCACATCTCATGCTATAGGAAGGGTCTCAGGTTTGGTATAAGCATTGAGATATCACATCTCATGCTATAGGAAGGGTCTCAGGATTGGAATGGGAAGGAGTTGTATATGACATCTCATGCCGTAGGAAGGGTCTCAGGTTTGGTATAAGCATTGAGATATCACTTCTCATGCTATAGGAAGTGTCTCAGGATTGGAATGGGAAGGAGTTGGATATCACATCTCATGTTATAGGAAGGATCTCAGGTTTGGTATTAGAAGCATTGAGAAATCACATCTCATGCTATAGGAAGGGTCTCAGGATTGGAATGGGAAGGAGTTGGATATCACATCTCATGCTAAAGGGAGGGTCTCAGGTTTGGAAGGGGAAGGATTTGGATATAACATCTCGTGTTATAGGAATGATCTCAGGTTTGGTATTAGAAGCATTGAGATATCACATCTCATGCTATCGGAAGGATCTCAGGTTTGGTGTTAGAAGCATTGAGATATCAAATCTCATGCTATAGGAAGGGTCTCAGGATTGGAATGGGAAGGCGTTGTATATGACATCTCATGCCACAGGAAGGGTCTCAGGTTTGGTATAAGCATTGAGATATCACATCTCTGCTATCGGAAGGGTCTCAGGATTGGAATGGGAAGGAGTTGGATATCCCATCTTATGTTATAGGAAGTGTCTCAGGTTTGGTATTAGAAGCATTGAGATATCACATCTCATGCTATAGGAAGGGTCTCAGGATTGGAATGGGAAGGACTTGGATATCACATCTCATGCTATAGGGAGGGTCTCACGTTTGGAAAGGGAAGGGGTTGGATATCACATTTCATGTTAGAGGTAGGAATCAGGTTTGGTATTAGAGGCATTGAGATATCACATCTCATGCTATCAGAAGGGTCTCAGGATTGGAATGGGAAGGAGTTGGATATCACATCTCATGCTAAAGGGAGGGTCTCAGGTTTGGAAGGGGAAGGATTTGGATATCACATCTCATGTTATAGGAAGGATCTCAGGTTTGGTATCAGAAGCATTGAGATATGACATCTCATGCTATTGGAAGGATCTCAGGTTTGGTATTAGAGGCATTGAGATATCACATCTCATG
Organism: Ambystoma mexicanum; assembly: GCF_040938575.1. Taxonomy (NCBI): domain Eukaryota; kingdom Metazoa; phylum Chordata; class Amphibia; order Caudata; family Ambystomatidae; genus Ambystoma; species Ambystoma mexicanum. Next base: position 1,160,382,249 of record NC_090934.1, read on the forward strand.
CTAAAGGGAGGGGCCCAGGTTTGGAAGGGGAAGGATTTGGATATCACATCTCTTATTATAGGAAGGATCACAGGTTTGGTATTAGAAGCATTGAGATATCACATCTCATGCTATCGGAAGGGTCTCAGGATTGGAATGGGAAGGAGTTGGATATCACATCTCATGCTATAGGAAGGGTCTCAGGTTTGGAACGGGAAGGAGTTGGATATCACATCTCATGTTATAGGAAGAGTCTCAGGTTTGGTATAAGCATTGAGATATCACATCTCTGCTATCGGAGGTGTCTCAGGATTGGGATGGGAAGGAATTGGATATCACATCTCATGCTATAGGAAGGGTCTCAGGTTTGGAACGGGAAGGAGTTGGATATCCCATCTCATGTTATAGGACGGGTCTCAGGTTTGATATTAGAAGCATTATGGGAAGGAGTTGGATATCACATATGCTATAGGAAGTGCCTCAGGTTTGGAACGGGAATGAGTTGGATATCACATCTCATGTTATAGGAAGGGTCTCAGGTTTGGTATAAGCATTGAGATATCACATCTCTGCTATCGGAAGTGGCTCAAGATTGGAATGGGAAGGAGTTGGATATCCCATCTCATGTTATAGGACGGGTCTCTGGTTTGGTATAAGCATTGAGATATCACATCTCATGCTATAGGAAGGGTCTCAGGATTGGAATGGGAAGGATTTGGATATCACATCTCATGCTATAGGAAGGGTCTCAGGTTTGGTATACGCATGGAGATATCACTTCTCATGCTATAGGAAGGGTCTCAGGATTGGAATGGGAAGGAGTTGGATATCACATCTCATGTTATAGGAAGGATCTCAGGTTTGGTATTAGAAGCATTGAGACATCACATCTCATGCTATGGGAAGGGTCTCAGGATTGGAATGGGAAGGAGTTGGATATCACATCTCATGCTATAGGAAGGGTCTCAGGTTTGGTATAAGCATTGAGATATCACATCTCATGCTATAGGAAGGGTCTCAGGATTGGAATGGGAAGGAGTTGTATATGACATCTCAGGCCATAGCAAGGGTCTCAGGTTTGGTATAAGCATTGAGATATCACATCTCTGCTATCGGAAGGGTCTCAGGATTGGAATGGGAAGGAGTTGGATATCCCATCTCATGTTATAGGAAGGGTCTCAGGTTTGGTATTAGAAGCATTGAGATATCACATCTCATGCTATAGGAAGGGTCTCAGGATTGGAATGGGAAGGACTTGGATGTCAGATCTCATGCTATAGGGAGGGTCTAAAGTTTGATATTACAAGCATTGAGATAACAAATCTCATGATATCGGAAGGGTGTCAGGATTGGAATGGGAAGGAGTTGGAAATCACATCTCATGATAAAGGAAGGGTCTAAGGTTTGGAAGGGGAAGGATTTGGATATCACATCTTACGTTATAGGACGGGTCTCAGGTTTGGTATTAGAAGCATTGAGATATCAAGTCTCATGGTATAGGAAGGGTCTCAAAATTGGAATGGGAAGGAGTTGGATATCACATCTCAAGCTATAGGAAGGGTCTCAGGATTGGAATGGGAAGGAGTTTGATATCACATCTCATGCCATAGTATGGGTCTCAGGTTTGGTAGAAGCATTGGGATATCACATCTCATGCTATCGTAAGGGTATCAGGATTGGATTTGGAAGGAGTTGGATTTCCCATCTCATGCTATAGGAAGGGTCTCAGGTTGTAATGGGAAGGAGTTGGATATCACATCTCATGTTATAGGAAGGGTCTCAGGATTGGAATGGGAAGGATTTGGATATCACATCTCATGCTATAGGAAGGGTCTCAGGTTTGGTATACGCATGGAGATATCACTTCTCATGCTATAGGAAGGGTCTCAGGATTGGAATGGGAAGGAGTTGGATATCACATCTCATGCTATAGGAAGGGTCTCAGGTTTGGAACGGGAAGGAGTTGGATATCACATCTCATGTTATAGGAAGAGTCTCAGGTTTGGTATAAACATTGAGATATCACATCTCTGAAATCGGAAGTGTCTCAGGATTGGGATGGGAAGGAGTTGGATATCACATCTCATGCTATAGGGAGGTTCTCAGGTTTGATATTAGAAGCATTGAGATATCACATATGCTATTGGAAGGGTCTCAGTATTGGAATTGGAAGGAGTTGGATATCACATCTCATGCTATCGGAAGGGTCTCATGTTTGGAATGGGAAGGAGTTGGATATCACATATGCTATAGGAAGTGTCTCAGGTTTGGAATGGGAATGAGTTGGATATCACATCTTATGTTATAGGAAGGGTCTCAGGTTTGGTATAAGCATTGAGATATCACATCTCTGCTATCGGAAGTGGCTCAGGATTGGAATGGGAAGGAGTTGGATATCCCATCTCATGTTATAGGACGGGCCTCTGGTTTGGTAAAAGCATTGAGATATCACATCTCATGCTATAGGAAGGGTCTCAGGATTGGAATGGGAAGGATTTGGATATCACATCTCATGCTATAGGAAGGGTCTCAGGTTTGGTATTAGAAGCATTGAGATATCACATCTCATGCTATCAGAAGGGTCTCAGGATTGGAATGGGAAGGAGTTGGATATCACATCTCATGCTAAAGGGAGGGGCTCAGGGTGGAAGGGGAAGGATTTGGATATCACATCTCATGTTATCAGAAGGATCTCAGGTTTGGTATTAGAAGTATTGAGATATCATATCTCATGCTATAGGAAGGGTCTCCGGACTGGAATGGGAAGGAGTTGGATATCACATCTCATGCTAAAGGAAGGGTCTCAGGTTTGGTAGAAGCATTGAGATATCACATCTCCTGCTATAGGAAGGGTCTTAGGATTGGAATGGGAAGGACTTAGATATCACATATCATGCTATAGGGAGGATCTCAGTTTTGATATTAGAAGCATTGAGATATCACATCTTATGCTATCGGAAGTGTCTCAGGATTGGAATGGGAAGGAGCTGGATATCACATCTCATGCTAAAGGAAGGGTCTCAGGTTTGGAACGGGAAGGAGTTGGATATCACATCTCATGTTATAGGAAGGGTCTCAGGTTTGGTATAAGCATTGAGATATCACATCTCTGCTATCGGAAGTGTCTCAGGATTGGAATGGGAAGGAGTTGGATATCCCATCTCATGCTATAGATATGCTCTCAGGTTTGGAAAGGGAAGGAGTTGGATATCACATCTCATGCTGTAGGAAATTTCTCAGGATTGGAATGGGAAGTAGTTGGATATCACATCTCATGCTATAGGAAGGGTCTCAGGTTTGGTATAAGCATTGAGATATCACATCTCATGCTATAGGATGGGTCTCAGGATTGGAATGGAAGGAGTTGGATATCACATCTCATGCTATAAGAAGGGTCTCAGGATTGGAATGGGAAGTAGTTGGATATCACATCTCATGCTATAGGAAGGGTCTCAGGTTTGGTATTAGAAGCATTGAGATATCACATCTCATGCTATAGGAAGGGTATCAGGATTGGAATGGGAAGGAATTGGATATCACATCTCATGCTATAGATAGGCTCTCAGGTTTGGAAAGGGAAGGAGTTGGATATCACATCTCATGCTATAGGAAGGGTCTCAGGATTGGAATGGGAAGTAGTTGGATATCACATCTCATGCTATAGGAAGGGTCTCAGGTTTGGTATAAGCATTGAGATATCACATCTCATGCTATAGGAAGGGTCTCAGGATTGGAATGGGAAGGAGTTGTATATGACATCTCATGCCGTAGGAAGCGTCTCAGGTTTGGTATAAGCATTGAGATATCACTTCTCATGCTATAGGAAGTGTCTCAGGATTGGAATGGGAAGGAGTTGGATATCACATCTCATGTTATAGGAAGGATCTCAGGTTTGGTATTAGAAGCATTGAGAAATCACATCTCATGCTATAGGAAGGGTCTCAGGATTGGAATGGGAAGGAGTTGGATATCACATCTCATGCTAAAGGGAGGGTCTCAGGTTTGGAAGGGGAAGGATTTGGATATAACATCTCGTGTTATAGGAATGATCTCAGGTTTGGTATTAGAAGCATTGAGATATCACATCTCATGCTATCGGAAGGATCTCAGGTTTGGTGTTAGAAGCATTGAGATATCAAATCTCATGCTATAGGAAGGGTCTCAGGATTGGAATGGGAAGGAGTTGGATATCAGATCTCATGCTATAGGAAGGGTCTCAGGATTGGAATGGGAAGGAGTTGTATATGACATCTCATGCCACAGGAAGGGTCTCAGGTTTGGTATAAGCATTGAGATATCACATCTCTGCTATCGGAAGGGTCTCAGGATTGGAATGGGAAGGAGTTGGATATCCCATCTTATGTTATAGGGAGGGTCTCACGTTTGGAAAGGGAAGGGGTTGGATATCACATTTCATGTTAGAGGTAGGAATCAGGTTTGGTATTAGAGGCATTGAGATATCACATCTCATGCTATCAGAAGGGTCTCAGGATTGGAATGGGAAGGAGTTGGGTATCACATCTCATGCTAAAGGGAGGATCTCAGATTTGGAAGGGGAAGGATTTGGATATCACATCTCATGTTATAGGAAGGATCTCAGGTTTGGTATCAGAAGCATTGAGATATGACATCTCATGCTATTGGAAGGATCTCAGGTTTGGTATTAGAGGCATTGAGATATCACATCTCATGCTAAAGGGAGGGGCCCAGGTTTGGAAGGGGAAGGATTTGGATATCACATCTCTTATTATAGGAAGGATCACAGGTTTGGTATTAGAAGCATTGAGTTATCACATCTCATGCTATCGGAAGGGTCTCAGGATTGGAATGGGAAGGAGTTGGATATCACATCTCATGCTATAGGAAGGGTCTCAGGTTTGGAACGGGAAGGAGTTGGATATCACATCTCATGTTATAGGAAGAGTCTCAGGTTTGGTATAAGCATTGAGATATCACATCTCTGCTATCGGAGGTGTCTCAGGATTGGGATGGGAAGGAATTGGATATCACATCTCATGCTATAGGAAGGGTCTCAGGTTTGGAACGGGAAGGAGTTGGATATCCCATCTCATGTTATAGGACGGGTCTCAGGTTTGATATTAGAAGCATTGAGATATCACATCGCATGCTGTAGGAAGGGTCTCAGGTTTGGAATGGGAAGGATTTGGATATCACATTTCATGTCATAGGAAGGATCTCAGGTTTGGTATTAGAAGCATTGATATATCACATCTCATGCTATAGGAATGGTCTCAGGATTGGAATGGGTAGGAGTTGGATATTACATTCTTGCTGTAGGAAGGGTCTCATGTTTGGAATGGGAAGGAGTTGGATATCACATATGCTATAGGAAGTGTCTCAGGTTTGGAACGGGAATGAGTTGGATATCACATCTCATGTTATAGGAAGGGTCTCAGGTTTGGTATAAGCATTGAGATATCACATCTCTGCTATCGGAAGTGGCTCAGGATTGGAATGGGAAGGAGTTGGATGTCCCATCTCATGTTATAGGACGGGTCTCTGGTTTGGTATAAGCATTGAGATATCACATCTCATGCTATAGGAAGGGTCTCAGGATTGGAATGGGAAGGATTTGGATATCACATCTCATGCTATAGGAAGGGTCTCAGGTTTGGTATACGCATGGAGATATCACTTCTCATGCTATAGGAAGGGTCTCAGGATTGGAATGGGAAGGAGTTGGATATTACATCTCATGCTATAGGAAGGGTCTCAGGTTTGCTATAAGCATGGAGATATCACTTCTCATGCTATAGGAAGGGTCTCAGGATTGGAATGGGAAGGAGTTGGATATCACATCTCATGTTATAGGAAGGATCTCAGGTTTGGTATTAGAAGCATTGAGACATCACATCTCATGCTATGGGAAGGGTCTCAGGATTGGTATAAGCATTGAGATATCACATCTCATGCTATAGGAAGGGTCTCAGGATTGGAATGGGAAGGAGTTGTATATGACATCTCAGGCCATAGCAAGGGTCTCAGGTTTGGTATAAGCATTGAGATATCACATCTCTGCTATCGGAAGGGTCTCAGGATTGGAATGGGAAGGAGTTGGATATCCCATCTCATGTTATAGGAAGGGTCTCAGGTTTGGTATTAGAAGTATTGAGATATCACATCTCATGCTATAGGAAGGGTCTCAGGATTGGAATGGGAAGGACTTGGATGTCAGATCTCATGCTATAGGGAGGGTCTCAAGTTTGATATTAGAAGCATTGAGATAACAAATCTCATGATATCGGAAGGGTGTCAGGATTGGAATGGGAAGGAGTTGGAAATCACATCTCATGATAAAGGAAGGGTCTAAGGTTTGGAAGGGGAAGGATTTGGATATCACATCTCACGTTATAGGACGGGTCTCAGGTTTGGTATTAGAAGCATTGAGATATCAAGTCTCATGGTATAGGAAGGGTCTCAGAATTGGAATGGGAAGGAGTTGGATATCACATCTCAAGCTATAGGAAGGGTCTCAGGATTGGAATGGGAAGGAGTTTGATATCACATCTCATGCTATAGTATGGGTCTCAGGTTTGGTAGAAGCATTGGGATATCACATCTCATGCTATCGGAAGGGTATCAGGATTGGATTTGGAAGGAGTTGGATATCCCATCTCATGCTATAGGAAGGGTCTCAGGTTGGAATGGGAAGGAGTTGGATATCACATCTCATGTTATAGGAATGGTCTCAGGATTGGAATGGGAAGGAGTTGGATATCCCATCTCATGTTATAGGACGGGTCTCTGGTTTGGTATAAGCATTGAGATATCACATCTCATGCTATAGGAAGGGTCTCAGGATTGGAATGGGAAGGATTTGGATATCACATCTCATGCTATAGGAAGGGTCTCAGGTTTGGTATACGCATGGAGATATCACTTCTCATGCTATAGGAAGGGTCTCAGGATTGGAATGGGAAGGAGTTGGATATCACATCTCATGCTATAGGAAGGGTCTCGGGTTTGGTATAAGCATGGAGATATCACTTCTCATGCTATAGGAAGGGTCTCAGGATTGGAATGGGAAGGAGTTGGATATCACATCTCATGTTATAGGAAGGATCTCAGGTTTGGTATTAGAAGCATTGAGACATCACATCTCATGCTATGGGAAGGGTCTCAGGATTAGAATGGGAAGGACTTGGATATCCCATCTCATGTTATAGGAAGGGTCTCAGGTTTGGTATTAGAAGCATTGAGATATCACATCTCATGCTATAGGAAGGGTCTCAGGATTGGAATGGGAAGGACTTGGATGTCAGATCTCATGCTATAGGGAGGGTCTCAAGTTTGATATTAGAAGCATTGAGATAACAAATCTCATGATATCGGAAAGGTGTCAGGATTGGAATGGGAAGGAGTTGGATATCACATCTCATGATAAAGGAAGGGTCTAAGGTTTGGAAGGGGAAGGATTTGGATATCACATCTCATGTTATAGGACGGGTCTCAGGTTTGGTATTAGAAGCATTGAGATATCAAGTCTCATGGTATAGGAAGGGTCTCAGAATTGGAATGGGAAGGAGTTGGATATCACATCTCAAGCTATAGGAAGGGTCTCAGGATTGGAATGGGAAGGAGTTTGATATCACATCTCATGCCATAGTATGGGTCTCAGGTTTGGTAGAAGCATTGGGATATCACATCTCATGCTATCGGAAGGGTATCAGGATTGGATTTGGAAGAAGTTGGACATCCCATCTCATGCTATAGGAAGGGTCTCAGGTTGGAATGGGAAGGAGTTGGATATCCCATCTCATGTTATAGGACGGGTCTCTGGTTTGGTATAAGCATTGAGATATCACATCTCATGCTATAGGAAGGGTCTCAGGATTGGAATGGGAAGGATTTGGATATCACATCTCATGCTATAGGAAGGGTCTCAGGTTTGGTATACGCATGGAGATATCACTTCTCATGCTATAGGAAGGGTCTCAGGATTGGAATGGGAAGGAGTTGGATATCACATCTCATGCTATAGGAAGGGTCTCGGGTTTGGTATAAGCATGGAGATATCACTTCTCATGCTATAGGAAGGGTCTCAGGATTGGAATGGGAAGGAGTTGGATATCACATCTCATGTTATAGGAAGGATCTCAGGTTTGGTATTAGAAGCATTGAGACATCACATCTCATGCTATGGGAAGGGTCTCAGGATTAGAATGGGAAGGACTTGGATATCCCATCTCATGTTATAGGAAGGGTCTCAGGTTTGGTATTAGAAGCATTGAGATATCACATCTCATGCTATAGGAAGGGTCTCAGGATTGGAATGGGAAGGACTTGGATGTCAGATCTCATGCTATAGGGAGGGTCTCAAGTTTGATATTAGAAGCATTGAGATAACAAATCTCATGATATCGGAAGGGTGTCAGGATTGGAATGGGAAGGAGTTGGATATCACATATCATGATAAAGGAAGGGTCTAAGGTTTGGAAGGGGAAGGATTTGGATATCACATCTCATGTTATAGGACGGGTCTCAGGGTTGGTATTAGAAGCATTGAGATATCAAGTCTCATGGTATAGGAAGAGTCTCAGAATTGGAATGGGAAGGAGTTGGATATCCCATCTCATGCTATAGGAAGGGTCTCAGGTTGGAATGGGAAGGAGTTGGATATCACATCTCATGTTATAGGAAGGGTCTCAGGATTGGAATGGGAAGGACTTGGATATCATATCTCATGCTATAGGAAGGCTCTCAGGTTTGGAAGGGGAAGGAGTTGGATATCACATTTCATGTTAGAGGAAGGATCTCAGGTTTGGTATTAGAGGCATTGAGATATCACATCTCATGCTATAGGAAGGTTCTCAGGATTGGAATGGGAAGGAGTTGGATATCACATCTCAAGCTATAGGAAGGGTCTCAGGTTTGGTATAAGCATTGAGATATCACATCTCATGCTATAGGAAGGGTCTCAGGATTGGAATGGGAAGGAGTTGGATATCACATCTCATGTTATAGGAAAGATATCAGGTTTGGTATTAGAAGCATTGAGACATCACATCTCATGTTATAGGAAGGGTCTCAGGATTGGAATGGGAAGAAGTTGGATATCACATCTCATGCTATAGGAAGGGTCGCAGGTTTGGTATAAGCATTGAGATATCACATCTCATGCTATAGGAAGGGTCTCAGGATTGGAATGGGAAGGAGTTGTATATGACATCTCATGCCATAGGAAGGGTCTCAGGTTTGGTATAAGCATTGAGATATCACATCTCATGCTATAGGAAGTGTCTCAGGATTGGAAATGAAAGGAGTTGGATATCCCATCTCATGTTATAGGACGGGTCTCAGGTTTGTTATTAGAATCATTGAGATATCATATTGCATGCTGTAGGAAGGGTCTAAGGATTGGAATGGGAAGGACTTGGATATCACATCTCATGCTATAGGTAGGCTCTCAGGTTTGGAAAGGGAAGGAGTTGGATATCACATTTCATGTTAGAGGAAGGATCTCAGGTTTGGTATTAGAGGCATTGAGATATCACATCTCATGCTATAGGAAGGGTCTCAGGATTGGAATGGGAAGGAGTTGGATATCACATCTCATGCTATAGGAAGGGTCTCAGGTTGGGTATAAGCATTGAGATATCACATCTCATGCTATAGGAAGGGTCTCAGGATTGGAATGGGAAGGAGTTGGATATCACATTTGATGTTATAGGAAGGATCTCATGTTTGGTATTAGAAGCATTGAGACATCACATCTCATGCTATGGGAAGGGTCTCAGGATTGGAATGCGAAGGAGTTGGATATCACATCTCATGCTATAGGAAGGGTCTCAGTTTTGGTATAAGCATTGAGATATCACATCTCATGCTATAGGAAGGGTCTCAGGATTGGAATGGGAAGGAGTTGTATATGACATCTCATGCCATAGGAAGGGTCTCAGGTTTGGTATAAGCATTGAGATATCACATCTCATGCTATAGGAAGTGTCTCAGGATTGGAATTGAAAGGAGTTGGATATCCCATCTCATGTTATAGGACGGGTCTCAGGTTTGTTATTAGAATCATTGAGATATCATATTGCATGCTGTAGGAAGGGTCTAAGGATTGGAATGGGAAGGACTTGGATATCACATCTCATGCTATAGGCAGGCTCTCAGGTTTGGAAAGGGAAGGAGTTGGATATCACATTTCATGTTAGAGGAAGGATCTCAGGTTTGGTATTAGAGGCATTGAGATATCACATCTCATGCTATAGGAAGGGTCTCAGGATTGGAATGGGAAGGATTTGGATATCACATCTCATGCTATAGGAAGGGTCTCAGGTTTGGTGTAAGCATTGAGATATCACATCTCATGCTATAGGAAGGGTCTCAGGATTGGAATGGGAAGGAGTTGGATATCACATTTGATGTTAGAGGAAGGATCTCAGGTTTGGTATTAGAAACATTGAGACATCACATCTCATGCTATGGGAAGGGTCTCAGGATTGGAATGGGAAGGTGTTGGATATCACATCTCATGCTATAGGAAGGGTCTCAGGTTTGGTATAAGCATTGAGATATCACATCTCATACTATAGGAAGGGTCTCAGGATTGGAATGGGAAGGAGTTGTATGTGACATCTCATGCCATAGGAAAGGTCTCAGGTTTGGTATAAGCATTGAGATATCACATCTCTGCTATCGGAAGGGTCTCAGGATTGAAATGGGAAGGAGTTGGATATCCCATCTCATGTTATAGGAAGAGTCACAGGTTTGGTATTAGAAGCATTGAGATATCACATCTCATGCTATAGGAAGTGTCTCAGGATTGGAATGGGAAGGAGTTTGATATCACATCTCATGCCATGTATGGGTCTCAGGTTTTGTAGAAGCATTGGGATATCACATCTCATGCTATCGGAAGGGTATCAGGATTGGATTTGGAAGGAGTTGAATATCCCATCTCATGCTATAGGAAGGGTCTCAGGTTGGAATGGGAAGGAGTTGGATATCACATCTGATGTTATAGGAAGGGTCTCAGGATTGGAATGGGAAGGACTTGGATATCACATCTCATGCTATAGGAAGGCTCTCAGGTTTGGAAGGGGAAGGAGTTGGATATCACATCTCATGTTATAGGAAAGATCTCAGGTTTGGTAAAGAGGCATTGAGATAACACATCTCATGCTATCGGAAGGGTCTCAGGATTGGAATGGGAAGGAGTTTGATATCACATCTCATGCTATAGGAAGGGTCCAAGGTTTGGAACTGGAAGGAGTTGGATATCCCATCTCATGTTATAGGACGGGTCTCAGGTTTATTATTAGAAGCATTGAGATATCACATTGCATGCTGTAGGAAGGGTCTCAGGATTGGAATGGGAAGGAGTTGGATATTACATTCTTGCTATAGGAAGGGTCTCATGTTTGGAATGGGAAGGAGTTGGATATCACATATGCTATAGGAAGGGTCTCAGGTTTGGAACGGGAAATAATTGGATATCACAACTCATGCTATAGGAAGGGTCTCAGGTTTGGTATAAGCATTGAGATATCACATCTCTGCTATCGGAAGTGTCTCAGGATTGGAATGGGAAGGAGTTGGATATCCCATCTCATGTTATAGGACGGGTCTCAGGTTTGTTATTAGAATCATTGAGATATCATATTGCATGCTGTAGGAAGGGTCTAAGGATTGGAATGGGAAGGACTTGGATATCACATTTCATGCTATAGGTAGGCTCTCAGGATTGGAATGGGAAGGAGTTGTATATGACATCTCATGCCATAGGAAGGGTCTCAGGTTTGGTATAAGCATTGAGATATCACATCTCTGCTATCGGAAGGGTCTCAGGATTGGAATTGGAAGGAGTTTGATATCACATCGCATGCCATGTATGGGTCTCAGGTTTTGTAGAAGCATTGGGATATCACATCTCATGCTATCGGAAGGGTATCAGGATTGGATTTGGAAGGAGTTGGATATCCCATCTCATGCTATAGGAAGGGTCTCAGGTTGGAATGGGAAGGAGTTGGATATCACATCTCATGTTATAGGAAGGGTCTCAGGATTGGAATGGGAAGGACTTGGATATCATATCTCATGCTATAGGAAGGCTCTCAGGTTTGGAAGGGGAAGGAGTTGGATATCACATTTCATGTTAGAGGAAGGATCTCAGGCTTGGTATTAGAGGCATTGAGATATCACATCTCATGCTATAGGAAGGTTCTCAGGATTGGAATGGGAAGGAGTTGGATATCACATCTCAAGCTATAGGAAGGGTCTCAGGTTTGGCATAAGCATTGAGATATCACATCTCATGGTATAGGAAGGGTCTCAGGATTGGAATGGGAAGGAGTTGGATATCACATCTCATGTTATAGGAAAGATATCAGGTTTGGTATTAGAAGCATTGAGACATCACATCTCATTTTATAGGAAGGGTCTCAGGATTGGAATGGGAAGAAGTTGGATATCACATCTCATGCCATAGGAAGGGTCTCAGGTTTGGTATAAGCATTGAGATATCACATCTCTGCTATCGGAAGGGTCTCAGGATTGGAATGGGAAGGAGTTTGATATCACATCTCATGCCATGTATGGGTCTCAGGTTTTGTAGAAGCATTGGGATATCACATCTCATGCTATCGGAAGGGTATCAGGATTGGATTTGGAAGGAGTTGGATATCCCATCTCATGCTATAGGAAGGGTCTCAGGTTGGAATGGGAAGGAGTTGGATATCACATCTGATGTTATAGGAAGGGTCTCAGGATTGGAATGGGAAGGACTTGGATATCACATCTCATGCTATAGGAAGGCTCTCAGGTTTGGAAGGGGAAGGAGTTGGATATCACATTTCATGTTAGAGGTAGGATATCAGGTTTGGTAAAGAGGCATTGAGATATCACATCTCGTGCTATAGGAAGGGTCTCAGAATTGGAATGGGAAGGAGTTGGATATCATATCTCATGTTATAGGAAAGATCTCAGGTTTGGTATTAGAAGCATTGAGACATCACATCTCATGTTATAGGAAGGGTCTCAGGATTGGAATGGGAAGATGTTGGATATCACATCTCATGCTATAGGAAGGGTCTCAGGTTTGGTATAAGCATTGAGATATCACATCTCATGCTATAGGAAGGGTCTCAGGATTGGAATGGGAAGGAGTTGTATATGACATCTCATGCCATAGGAAGGGTCTCAGGTTTGGTATAAGCATTGAGATATCACATCTCATGCTATAGGAAGGGTCTCAGGATTGGAATGGGAAGGACTTGGATATCACATCTCATGCTATAGGCAGGGTCTCAGGTTTGGAAAGGGAAGGAGTTGGATATCACATTTCATGTTAGAGGTAGGATCTCAGGTTTGGTATTAGAGGCATTGAGATATCACATCTCATGCTATCAGAAGGGTCTCAGGATTGGAATGGGAAGGAGTTGGATATCACATCTCATGCTAAAGGGAGGGTCTCAGGTTTGGAAGGGGAAGGATTTGGATATCACATCTCATGTTATAGGAAGGATCTCAGGTTTGGTATTAGAAGCATTGAGATATCACATCTCATGCTATCGGAAGTATCTCAGGTTTGGTATTAGAGGCATTGAGATATCACATCTCATGCTATCATAAGGGTCTCAGGATTGGAATGGGAAGGAGTTGGATATCACATCTCATGCTAAAGGGAGGGTCTCAGGTTTGGAAGGGGAAGGAGTTGGATATCACATCTCATGTTATAGGAAGAGTCTCAGGTTTGGTATAAACATTGAGATATCACATCTCTGCAATCGGAAGTGTCTCAGGATTGGGATGGGAAGGAGTTGGATATCACATCTCATGCTATAGGAAGGGTCTCAGGTTTGGAACGGGAAGGAGTTGGATATCCCATCTCATGCTATAGGAAGGGTCTCAGGTTTGGAACGGGAAGGAGTTGGATATCACATCTCATGTTATAGGAAGGGTCTCAGGATTGGAATGGGAAGGAGTTGGATATTACATTCTTGCTATAGGAAGGGTCTCATGTTTGGAATGGGAAGGAGTTGGATATAACATATGCTATAGGAAGGGTCTCAGGTTTGGAACGGGAAGGAGTTGGATATCACATCTCATGCTATAGGAAGGGTCTCAGGTTTAGTATAAGCATTGAGATATCACATCTCTGCTATCGGAAGTGTCTCAGGATTGGAATGGGAAGGAGTTGGATATCCCATCTCATGTTATAGGACGGGTCTCAGGTTTGTTATTAGAATCATTGAGATATCATATTGCATGCTATGGGAAGGGTCTCAGGATTGGAATGGGAAGGAGTTGGATATCACATTTCATGTTAGAGGAAGGATCTCAGGTTTGGTGTTAGAGGCATTGAGATATCACATCTCATGCTATAGGAAGGGTCTCAGGATTGGAATGGGAAGGAGTTGGATATCACATCTCATGCTATAGGAAGGGTCTCAGGTTGGGTATAAGCATTGAGATATCACATCTCATGCTATAGGAAGGGTCTCAGGATTGGAATGGGAAGGAGTTGGATATCACATTTGATGTTATAGGAAGGATCTCATGTTTGGTATTAGAAGCATTGAGACATCACATCTCATGCTATGGGAAGGGTCTCAGGATTGGAATGCGAAGGAGTTGGATATCACATCTCATGCTATAGGAAGGGTCTCAGGTTGGGTATAAGCATTGAGATATCACATCTCATGCTATAGGAAGGGTCTCAGGATTGGAATGGGAAGGAGTTGGATATCACATCTCATGCTATAGGAAGGGTCTCAGGTTGGGTATAAGCATTGAGATATCACATCTCATGCTATAGGAAGGGTCTCAGGATTGGAATGGGAAGGAGTTGGATATCACATTTCATGTTAGAGGTAGGATATCAGGTTTGGTAAAGAGGCATTGAGATATCACATCTCGTGCTATAGGAAGGGTCTCAGAATTGGAATGGGAAGGAGTTGGATATCACATCTCATGTTATAGGAAAGATCTCAGGTTTGGTATTAGAAGCATTGAGACATCACATCTCATGTTATAGGAAGGGTCTCAGGATTGGAATGGGAAGATGTTGGATATCACATCTCATGCTATAGGAAGGGTCTCAGGTTTGGTATAAGCATTGAGATATCACATCTCATGCTATAGGAAGGGTCTCAGGATTGGAATGGGAAGGAGTTGTATATGACATCTCATGCCATAGGAAGGGTCTCAGGTTTGGTATAAGCATTGAGATATCACATCTCATGCTATAGGAAGGGTCTCAGGATTGGAATGGGAAGGACTTGGATATCACATCCCATGCTATAGGCAGGGTCTCAGGTTTGGAAAGGGAAGGAGTTGGATATCACATTTCATGTTAGAGGTAGGATCTCAGGTTTGGTATTAGAGGCATTGAGATATCACATCTCATGCTATCAGAAGGGTCTCAGGATTGGAATGGGAAGGAGTTGGATATCACATCTCATGCTAAAGGGAGGGTCTCAGGTTTGGAAGGGGAAGGATTTGGATATCACATCACATGTTATAAGAAGGATCTCAGGTTTGGTATTAGAAGCATTGAGATAACACATCTCATGCTATCGGAAGGGTCTCAGGATTGGAATGGGAAGGAGCTGGATATCACATCTCATGCTATAGGAAGGGTCTCAGGTTTGGAACGGGAAGGAGTTGGATATCACATCTCATGTTATAGGAAGAGTCTCAGATTTGGTATAAGCATTGAGATATCACATCTCTGCTATCGGAAGTGTCTCAGGATTGGAATGGGAAGGAGTTGGATATCCCATCTCATGTTATAGGACGGGTCTCAGGTTTGTTATTAGAATCATTGAGATATCATATTGCATGCTGTAGGAAGGGTCTAAGGATTGGAATGGGAAGGACTTGGATATCACATTTCATGCTATAGGTAGGCTCTCAGGATTGGAATGGGAAGGAGTTGTATATGACATCTCATGCCATAGGAAGGGTCTCAGGTTTGGTATAAGCATTGAGATATCACATCTCTGCTATCGGAAGGGTCTCAGGATTGGAATGGGAAGGAGTTTGATATCACATCGCATGCCATGTATGGGTCTCAGGTTTTGTAGAAGCATTGGGATATCACATCTCATGCTATCGGAAGGGTATCAGGATTGGATTTGGAAGGAGTTGGATATCCCATCTCATGCTATAGGAAGGGTCTCAGGTTGGAATGGGAAGGAGTTGGATATCACATCTCATGTTATAGGAAGGGTCTCAGGATTGGAATGGGAAGGACTTGGATATCATATCTCATGCTATAGGAAGGCTCTCAGGTTTGGAAGGGGAAGGAGTTGGATATCACATTTCATGTTAGAGGAAGGATCTCAGGCTTGGTATTAGAGGCATTGAGATATCACATCTCATGCTATAGGAAGGTTCTCAGGATTGGAATGGGAAGGAGTTGGATATCACATCTCAAGCTATAGGAAGGGTCTCAGGTTTGGCATAAGCATTGAGATATCACATCTCATGGTATAGGAAGGGTCTCAGGATTGGAATGGGAAGGAGTTGGATATCACATCTCATGTTATAGGAAAGATATCAGGTTTGGTATTAGAAGCATTGAGACATCACATCTCATTTTATAGGAAGGGTCTCAGGATTGGAATGGGAAGAAGTTGGATATCACATCTCATGCCATAGGAAGGGTCTCAGGTTTGGTATAAGCATTGAGATATCACATCTCTGCTATCGGAAGGGTCTCAGGATTGGAATGGGAAGGAGTTTGATATCACATCTCATGCCATGTATGGGTCTCAGGTTTTGTAGAAGCATTGGGATATCACATCTCATGCTATCGGAAGGGTATCAGGATTGGATTTGGAAGGAGTTGGATATCCCATCTCATGCTATAGGAAGGGTCTCAGGTTGGAATGGGAAGGAGTTGGATATCACATCTGATGTTATAGGAAGGGTCTCAGGATTGGAATGGGAAGGACTTGGATATCACATCTCATGCTATAGGAAGGCTCTCAGGTTTGGAAGGGGAAGGAGTTGGATATCACATTTCATGTTAGAGGTAGGATATCAGGTTTGGTAAAGAGGCATTGAGATATCACATCTCGTGCTATAGGAAGGGTCTCAGAATTGGAATGGGAAGGAGTTGGATATCATATCTCATGTTATAGGAAAGATCTCAGGTTTGGTATTAGAAGCATTGAGACATCACATCTCATGTTATAGGAAGGGTCTCAGGATTGGAATGGGAAGATGTTGGATATCACATCTCATGCTATAGGAAGGGTCTCAGGTTTGGTATAAGCATTGAGATATCACATCTCATGCTATAGGAAGGGTCTCAGGATTGGAATGGGAAGGAGTTGTATATGACATCTCATGCCATAGGAAGGGTCTCAGGTTTGGTATAAGCATTGAGATATCACATCTCATGCTATAGGAAGGGTCTCAGGATTGGAATGGGAAGGACTTGGATATCACATCTCATGCTATAGGCAGGGTCTCAGGTTTGGAAAGGGAAGGAGTTGGATATCACATTTCATGTTAGAGGTAGGATCTCAGGTTTGGTATTAGAGGCATTGAGATATCACATCTCATGCTATCAGAAGGGTCTCAGGATTGGAATGGGAAGGAGTTGGATATCACATCTCATGCTAAAGGGAGGGTCTCAGGTTTGGAAGGGGAAGGATTTGGATATCACATCTCATGTTATAGGAAGGATCTCAGGTTTGGTATTAGAAGCATTGAGATATCACATCTCATGCTATCGGAAGTATCTCAGGTTTGGTATTAGAGGCATTGAGATATCACATCTCATGCTATCATAAGGGTCTCAGGATTGGAATGGGAAGGAGTTGGATATCACATCTCATGCTAAAGGGAGGGTCTCAGGTTTGGAAGGGGAAGGAGTTGGATATCACATCTCATGTTATAGGAAGAGTCTCAGGTTTGGTATAAACATTGAGATATCACATCTCTGCAATCGGAAGTGTCTCAGGATTGGGATGGGAAGGAGTTGGATATCACATCTCATGCTATAGGAAGGGTCTCAGGTTTGGAACGGGAAGGAGTTGGATATCCCATCTCATGCTATAGGAAGGGTCTCAGGTTTGGAACGGGAAGGAGTTGGATATCACATCTCATGTTATAGGAAGGGTCTCAGGATTGGAATGGGAAGGAGTTGGATATTACATTCTTGCTATAGGAAGGGTCTCATGTTTGGAATGGGAAGGAGTTGGATATAACATATGCTATAGGAAGGGTCTCAGGTTTGGAACGGGAAGGAGTTGGATATCACATCTCATGCTATAGGAAGGGTCTCAGGTTTAGTATAAGCATTGAGATATCACATCTCTGCTATCGGAAGTGTCTCAGGATTGGAATGGGAAGGAGTTGGATATCCCATCTCATGTTATAGGACGGGTCTCAGGTTTGTTATTAGAATCATTGAGATATCATATTGCATGCTATGGGAAGGGTCTCAGGATTGGAATGGGAAGGAGTTGGATATCACATTTCATGTTAGAGGAAGGATCTCAGGTTTGGTGTTAGAGGCATTGAGATATCACATCTCATGCTATAGGAAGGGTCTCAGGATTGGAATGGGAAGGAGTTGGATATCACATCTCATGCTATAGGAAGGGTCTCAGGTTGGGTATAAGCATTGAGATATCACATCTCATGCTATAGGAAGGGTCTCAGGATTGGAATGGGAAGGAGTTGGATATCACATTTGATGTTATAGGAAGGATCTCATGTTTGGTATTAGAAGCATTGAGACATCACATCTCATGCTATGGGAAGGGTCTCAGGATTGGAATGCGAAGGAGTTGGATATCACATCTCATGCTATAGGAAGGGTCTCAGGTTGGGTATAAGCATTGAGATATCACATCTCATGCTATAGGAAGGGTCTCAGGATTGGAATGGGAAGGAGTTGGATATCACATCTCATGCTATAGGAAGGGTCTCAGGTTGGGTATAAGCATTGAGATATCACATCTCATGCTATAGGAAGGGTCTCAGGATTGGAATGGGAAGGAGTTGGATATCACATTTCATGTTAGAGGTAGGATATCAGGTTTGGTAAAGAGGCATTGAGATATCACATCTCGTGCTATAGGAAGGGTCTCAGAATTGGAATGGGAAGGAGTTGGATATCACATCTCATGTTATAGGAAAGATCTCAGGTTTGGTATTAGAAGCATTGAGACATCACATCTCATGTTATAGGAAGGGTCTCAGGATTGGAATGGGAAGATGTTGGATATCACATCTCATGCTATAGGAAGGGTCTCAGGTTTGGTATAAGCATTGAGATATCACATCTCATGCTATAGGAAGGGTCTCAGGATTGGAATGGGAAGGAGTTGTATATGACATCTCATGCCATAGGAAGGGTCTCAGGTTTGGTATAAGCATTGAGATATCACATCTCATGCTATAGGAAGGGTCTCAGGATTGGAATGGGAAGGACTTGGATATCACATCCCATGCTATAGGCAGGGTCTCAGGTTTGGAAAGGGAAGGAGTTGGATATCACATTTCATGTTAGAGGTAGGATCTCAGGTTTGGTATTAGAGGCATTGAGATATCACATCTCATGCTATCAGAAGGGTCTCAGGATTGGAATGGGAAGGAGTTGGATATCACATCTCATGCTAAAGGGAGGGTCTCAGGTTTGGAAGGGGAAGGATTTGGATATCACATCACATGTTATAAGAAGGATCTCAGGTTTGGTATTAGAAGCATTGAGATAACACATCTCATGCTATCGGAAGGGTCTCAGGATTGGAATGGGAAGGAGCTGGATATCACATCTCATGCTATAGGAAGGGTCTCAGGTTTGGAACGGGAAGGAGTTGGATATCACATCTCATGTTATAGGAAGAGTCTCAGATTT
The DNA here is from genome assembly GCF_040938575.1 of Ambystoma mexicanum. Lineage (NCBI taxonomy): Eukaryota > Metazoa > Chordata > Amphibia > Caudata > Ambystomatidae > Ambystoma > Ambystoma mexicanum. The sequence goes on from NC_090934.1 coordinate 1,160,402,074, forward strand.
GGTATAAACATTGAGATATCACATCTCTGCAATCGGAAGTGTCTCAGGATTGGGATGGGAAGGAGTTGGATATCACATCTCATGCTATAGGAAGGGTCTCAGGTTTGGAACGGGAAGGAGTTGGATATCCCATCTCATGTTATAGGACGGGTCTCAGGTTTGGTATTAGAAGCATTGAGATATCACATCGCATGCTGTAGGAAGGGTCTCAGGATTGGAATGGGAAGGAGTTGGATATTACATTCTTGCTATAGGAAGGGTCTCATGTTTGGAATGGGAAGGAGTTGGATATAACATATGCTATAGGAAGGGTCTCAGGTTTGGAACGGGAAGGAGTTGGATATCACATCTCATGCTATAGGAAGGGTCTCAGGTTTAGTATAAGCATTGAGATATCACATCTCTGCTATCGGAAGTGTCTCAGGATTGGAATGGGAAGGAGTTTGATATCACATCTCATGCCATGTATGGATCTCAGGTTTTGTAGAAGCATTGGGATATCACATCTCATGCTATCGGAAGGGTATCAGGATTGGATTTGGAAGGAGTTGGATATCCCATCTCATGCTATAGGAAGGGTCTCAGGTTGGAATGGGAAGGAGTTGGATATCACATCTGATGTTATAGGAAGGGTCTCAGGATTGGAATGGGAAGGACTTGGATATCACATCTCATGCTATAGGAAGGCTCTCAGGTTTGGAAGGGGAAGGAGTTGGATATCACATTTCATGTTAGAGGTAGGATATCAGGTTTGGTAAAGAGGCATTGAGATATCACATCTCGTGCTATAGGAAGGGTCTCAGAATTGGAATGGGAAGGAGTTGGATATCACATCTCATGTTATAGGAAAGATCTCAGGTTTGGTATTAGAAGCATTGAGACATCACATCTCATGTTATAGGAAGGGTCTCAGGATTGGAATGGGAAGATGTTGGATATCACATCTCATGCTATAGGAAGGGTCTCAGGTTTGGTATAAGCATTGAGATATCACATCTCATGCTATAGGAAGGGTCTCAGGATTGGAATGGGAAGGAGTTGTATATGACATCTCATGCCATAGGAAGGGTCTCAGGTTTGGTATAAGCATTGAGATATCACATCTCATGCTATAGGAAGGGTCTCAGGATTGGAATGGGAAGGACTTGGATATCACATCTCATGCTATAGGCAGGGTCTCAGGTTTGGAAAGGGAAGGAGTTGGATATCACATTTCATGTTAGAGGTAGGATCTCAGGTTTGGTATTAGAGGCATTGAGATATCACATCTCATGCTATCAGAAGGGTCTCAGGATTGGAATGGGAAGGAGTTGGATATCACATCTCATGCTAAAGGGAGGGTCTCAGGTTTGGAAGGGGAAGGATTTGGATATCACATCTCATGTTATAGGAAGGATCTCAGGTTTGGTATTAGAAGCATTGAGATATCACATCTCATGCTATCGGAAGTATCTCAGGTTTGGTATTAGAGGCATTGAGATATCACATCTCATGCTATCATAAGGGTCTCAGGATTGGAATGGGAAGGAGTTGGATATCACATCTCATGCTAAAGGGAGGGTCTCAGGCTTGGAAGGGGAAGGATTTGGATATCACATCACATGTTATAAGAAGGATCTCAGGTTTGGTATTAGAAGCATTGAGATAACACATCTCATGCTATCGGAAGGGTCTCAGGATTGGAATGGGAAGGAGCTGGATATCACATCTCATGCTATAGGAAGGGTCTCAGGTTTGGAACGGGAAGGAGTTGGATATCACATCTCATGTTATAGGAAGAGTCTCAGGTTTGGTATAAACATTGAGATATCACATCTCTGCAATCGGAAGTGTCTCAGGATTGGGATGGGAAGGAGTTGGATATCACATCTCATGCTATAGGAAGGGTCTCAGGTTTGGAACGGGAAGGAGTTGGATATCCCATCTCATGTTATAGGACGGGTCTCAGGTTTGGTATTAGAAGCATTGAGATATCACATTGCATGCTGTAGGAAGGGTCTCAGGATTGGAATGGGAAGGAGTTGGATATTACATTCTTGCTATAGGAAGGGTCTCATGTTTGGAATGGGAAGGAGTTGGATATAACATATGCTATAGGAAGGGTCTCAGGTTTGGAACGGGAAGGAGTTGGATATCACATCTCATGCTATAGGAAGGGTCTCAGGTTTAGTATAAGCATTGAGATATCACATCTCTGCTATCGGAAGTGTCTCAGGATTGGAATGGGAAGGAGTTGGATATCCCATCTCATGTTATAGGACGGGTCTCAGGTTTGTTATTAGAATCATTGAGATATCATATTGCATGCTATGGGAAGGGTCTCAGGATTGGAATGGGAAGGAGTTGGATATCACATTTCATGTTAGAGGAAGGATCTCAGGTTTGGTGTTAGAGGCATTGAGATATCACATCTCATGCTATAGGAAGGGTCTCAGGATTGGAATGGGAAGGAGTTGGATATCACATCTCATGCTACAGGAAGGGTCTCAGGTTGGGTATAAGCATTGAGATATCACATCTCATGCTATAGGAAGGGTCTCAGGATTGGAATGGGAAGGAGTTGGATATCACATTTGATGTTATAGGAAGGATCTCATGTTTGGTATTAGAAGCATTGAGACATCACATCTCATGCTATGGGAAGGGTCTCAGGATTGGAATGCGAAGGAGTTGGATATCACATCTCATGCTATAGGAAGGGTCTCAGGTTGGGTATAAGCATTGAGATATCACATCTCATGCTATAGGAAGGGTCTCAGGATTGGAATGGGAAGGAGTTGGATATCACATCTCATGCTATAGGAAGGGTCTCAGGTTGGGTATAAGCATTGAGATATCACATCTCATGCTATAGGAAGGGTCTCATGATTGGAATGGGAAGGAGTTGGATATCACATTTCATGTTAGAGGTAGGATATCAGGTTTGGTAAAGAGGCATTGAGATATCACATCTCGTGCTATAGGAAGGGTCTCAGAATTGGAATGGGAAGGAGTTGGATATCACATCTCATGTTATAGGAAAGATCTCAGGTTTGGTATTAGAAGCATTGAGACATCACATCTCATGTTATAGGAAGGGTCTCAGGATTGGAATGGGAAGATGTTGGATATCACATCTCATGCTATAGGAAGGGTCTCAGGTTTGGTATAAGCATTGAGATATCACATCTCATGCTATAGGAAGGGTCTCAGGATTGGAATGGGAAGGAGTTGTATATGACATCTCATGCCATAGGAAGGGTCTCAGGTTTGGTATAAGCATTGAGATATCACATCTCATGCTATAGGAAGGGTCTCAGGATTGGAATGGGAAGGACTTGGATATCACATCCCATGCTATAGGCAGGGTCTCAGGTTTGGAAAGGGAAGGAGTTGGATATCACATTTCATGTTAGAGGTAGGATCTCAGGTTTGGTATTAGAGGCATTGAGATATCACATCTCATGCTATCAGAAGGGTCTCAGGATTGGAATGGGAAGGAGTTGGATATCACATCTCATGCTAAAGGGAGGGTCTCAGGTTTGGAAGGGGAAGGATTTGGATATCACATCTCATGTTATAGGAAGGATCTCAGGTTTGGTATTAGAAGCATTGAGATATCACATCTCATGCTATCGGAAGTATCTCAGGTTTGGTATTAGAGGCATTGAGATATCACATCTCATGCTATCATAAGGGTCTCGGGATTGGAATGGGAAGGAGTTGGATATCACATCTCATGCTAAAGGGAGGGTCTCAGGTTTGGAAGGGGAAGGATTTGGATATCACATCACATGTTATAAGAAGGATCTCAGGTTTGGTATTAGAAGCATTGAGATAACACATCTCATGCTATCGGAAGGGTCTCAGGATTGGAATGGGAAGGAGCTGGATATCACATCTCATGCTATAGGAAGGGTCTCAGGTTTGGAACGGGAAGGAGTTGGATATCACATCTCATGTTATAGGAAGAGTCTCAGATTTGGTATAAACATTGAGATATCACATCTCTGCAATCGGAAGTGTCTCAGGATTGGGATGGGAAGGAGTTGGATATCACATCTCATGCTATAGGAAGGGTCTCAGGTTTGGAACGGGAAGGAGTTGGATATCCCATCTCATGTTATAGGACGGGTCTCAGGTTTGGTATTAGAAGCATTGAGATATCACATCGCATGCTGTAGGAAGGGTCTCAGGATTGAAATGGGAAGGAGTTGGATATTACATTCTTGCTATAGGAAGGGTCTCATGTTTGGAATGGGAAGGAGTTGGATATAACATATGCTATAGGAAGGGTCTCAGGTTTGGAACGGGAAGGAGTTGGATATCACATCTCATGCTATAGGAAGGGTCTCAGGTTTAGTATAAGCATTGAGATATCACATCTCTGCTATCGGAAGTGTCTCAGGATTGGAATGGGAAGGAGTTGGATATCCCATCTCATGTTATAGGACGGGTCTCAGGTTTGTTATTAGAATCATTGAGATATCATATTGCATGCTATGGGAAGGGTCTCAGGATTGGAATGGGAAGGAGTTGGATATCACATTTCATGTTAGAGGAAGGATCTCAGGTTTGGTGTTAGAGGCATTGAGATATCACATCTCATGCTATAGGAAGGGTCTCAGGTTTGGAATGGGAAGGAGTTGGATATCACATGTCATGCTATAGGAAGGGTCTCAGGTTTGGTATAAGCAGTGAGATATCACATCTCATGCTATGGGAAGGGTCTCAGGATTGGAATGGGAAGGAGTTGGATATCACATCTCATGCTATAGGAAGGGTCTCAGGTTTGGTATAAGCATTGAGATATCACATCTCATGCTATAGGAAGGGTCTCAGGATTGGAATGGGAAGGAGTTGTATATGACATCTCATGCCATAGGAAGGGTCTCAGGTTGGGTATAAGCATTGAGATATCACATCTCTGCTATCGGAAGGGTCTCAGGATTGGAATGGGAAGGAGTTGGATATCCCATCTCATGTTATAGGAAGAGTCTCAGGTTTGGTATTAGAAGCATTGAGATATCACATCTCATGCTATAGGAAGTGTCTCAGGATTGGAATGGGAAGGAGTTTGATATCAAATCTCATGCCATGAATGGGTCTCAGGTTTTGTAGAAGCATTGGGATATCACATCTCATGCTATCGGAAGGGTATCAGGATTGAATTTGGAAGGAGTTGGATATCCCATCTCATGCTATAGGAAGGGTCTCAGGTTGGAATGGGAAGGAGTTGGATATCACATCTGATGTTATAGGAAGGGTCTCAGGATTGGAATGGGAAGGACTTGGATATCACATCGCATGCTATAGGAAGGCTCTCAGGTTTTGAAGGGGAAGGAGTTGGATATCACATTTCATGTTAGAGGTAGGATCTCAGGTTTGGTATTAGAGGCATTGAGATATCACATCTCATGCTAAAGGGAGGGTCTCAGGTTTGGAAGGGGAAGGATTTGGATATCACATCTCATGTTATAGGAAGGATCTCAGGTTTGGTATTAGAAGCATTGAGATATCACATCTCATTCTATCGGAAGGATCTCAGGTTTGGTATTAGAGGCATTGAGATATCACATCTCATGCTATTAGAAGGGTCTCAGGATTGGAATGGGAAGGAGTCGGATATCACATCTCATGCTAAAGGGAGGGTCTCAGGTTTGGAAGTGGAAGGATTTGGATATCACATTTCATGTTATAGGAAGGATCTCAGGTTTGGTATTAGAAGCATTGAGATATCACATCTCATGCTATAGGAAGGGTCTCAAGATTGGAATGGGAAGGAGTTGGATATCACATCTCAAGCTATAGGAAGGGTCTCAGGATTGGAATGGGAAGGAGTTTGATATCACATCTCATGCCATAGTATGGGTCTCAGGTTTGGTAGAAGCATTGGGATATCACATCTCATGCTATCGGAAGGGTATCAGGATTGGATTTGGAAGGAGTTGGATATCCCATCTCATTCTATAGGAAGGGTCTCAGGTTGGAATGGGAAGGAGTTGGATATCACATCTCATGTTATAGGAAGTGTCTCAGGATTGGAATGGGAAGGACTTGGATATCATATCTCATGCTATGGGAAGGCTCTCAGGTTTGATAGGGGAAGGAGTTGGATATCACATTTCATGTTAGAGGAAGGATCTCAGGTTTGGTATTAGAGGCATTGAGATATCACATCTCATGCTATAGGAAGGGTCTCAGGATTGGAATGGGAAGGAGTTGGATATCACATCTCAAGCTATAGGAAGGGTCTCAGGTTTGGTATAAGCATTGAGATATCACATCTCAAGCTATAGGAAGGGTCTCAGGATTGGAATGGGAAGGAGTTGGATATCACATCTCATGTTATAGGAAAGATCTCAGGTTTGGTATTAGAAGCATTGGGACATTACATCTCATGTTATAGGAAGGGTCTCAGGATTGGAATGGGAAGAAGTTGGATATCACATCTCATGCTATAGGAAGGGTCTCAGGTTTGGTATAAGCATTGAGATATCACATCTCATGCTATAGGAAGGGTCTTAGGATTGGAATGGGAAGGAGTCGGATATCACATCTCATGCTAAAGGGAGGGTCTCAGGTTTGGAAGTGGAAGTATTTGGATATCACATCTCATGTTATAGGAAGGATCTCAGGCTTGGTATTAGAAGCATTGAGATATCACATTTCATGCTAGAGGAAGGGTCTCAGGATTGGAATGGGAAGGAGTTGGATATCACATCTCAAGCTATAGGAAGGGTCTCAGGATTGGAATGGGAAGGAGTTGGATATCACATCTCATGCTATAGGAAGGGTCTCAGGTTTGTGTTTAGCATTGAGATATCCCATCTCATGCTATAGGAAGGGTCTCAGGTTTGGAATCGGAAGGAGTTGTATATGACATCTCATGCCATAGGAAGGGTCTCAGGTTTGGTATAAGCATTGAGATATCACATCTCTGCTATCAGAAGGGTCTCAGGATTGGAATGGGAAGGAGTTGGATATCCCATCTCGTTATAGGAAGGGTCTCAGGTTTGGTATTAGAAGCATTGAGATATCACATCTCATGGTATAGGACGGGTCTCAGAATTGGAATGGGAAGGAGTTGGATATCACATCTCAAGCTATAGGAAGGGTCTCAGGATTGGAATGGGAAGGAGTTTGTTATCACATCTCATGACATGTATGGGTCTCAGGTTTTGTAGAAGCATTGGGATATCACATCTCATGCTATCGGAAGGGTATCATGATTGGATTTGGAAGGAGTTGGATATCCCATCTCATGCTATAGGAAGGGTCTCAGTTTGGAATGGGAAGGAGTTGGATATCACATCTCATGTTATAGGAAGGGTCTCAGGATTGGAATGGGAAGGACTTGGATATCACATCTCATGCTATAGGAAGGCTCTCAGGTTTGGAAGGGGAAGGAGTTGGATATCACATTTCATGTTAGAGGTAGGATCTCAGGTTTGGTATTAGAGGCATTGAGATATCACATCTCATGCTATCAGAAGGATCTCAGGATCGGAATGGGAAGGAGTTGGATATCACATCTCATGCTAAAGGGAGGGTCTCAGGTTTGGAAGGGGAAGGATTTGGATATCACATCTCATGTTATAGGAAGGATCTCAGGTTTGGTATTAGAAGCATTGAGATATCACATCTCATGCTATCGGAAGGATCTCAGGTCTGGTATTAGAGGCATTGAGATATCACATCTCATGCTATCAGAAGGGTCTCAGGATTGGAATGGGAAGCAGTCGGATATCACATCTCATGCTAAAGGGAGGGTCTCAGGTTTGGAAGTGGAAGGATTTGGATATCACATCTCATGTTATAGGAAGGATCTCAGGTTTGGTATTAGAAGCATTGAGATATCACATCTCATGCTATAGGAAGGGTCTCAGGATTGGAATGGGAAGGAGTTGGATATCACATCTCAAGCTATAGGAAGGGTCTCAGGATTGGAATGGGAAGGAGTTGGATATCACATCTCAAGCTATAGGAAGGGTCTCAGGATTCGAATGGGAAGGAGTTGGATATCACATCTCATGCTATAGGAAGGGTCTCAGGTTTGGTATAAACATTGAGATATCCCATCTCATGCTATAGGAAGGGTCTCAGGTTTGAAAGGGGAAGGATTTCGGTATCACATCTCATGTTATAGGACCGGTCTCAGGTTTGGTATTAGAAGCATTGAGATATCAAGTCTCATGGTATAGGAAGGGTCTCAGGATTGGAATGGGAAGGAGTTGGATATCACATCTCATGCTATAGGAAGGGTCTCAGGTTTGGTATAAGCATTGAGATATCACATCTCATGCTATAGGAAGGGTCTCAGGTTTGGAAGGGGAAGGATTTGGATATCATATCTCATGTTATAGGACGGGTCCCAGGTTTGGTATTAGAAGCTTTGAGATATCACATCTCATGCTATAGGAAGGGTCTCAGGATTGGAATGGTAAGAAGTTGGATATCACATCTCATGCTAAAGGAAGGGACTCAGGTTTGATAGAAGCATTGAGATATCACATCTCATGCTATAGGAAGGGTCTCAGGATTGGAATGGGAAGGAGTTGGATATCACATCTCATTCCATAGGAAGGGTCTCAGCTTTGGTATAAGCATTGAGATATCACATCTCTGCTATCGGAAGGGTCTCAGGATAGGAATGGGAAGGACTTAGATATCACATATCATGCTATAGGGAGGGTCTCAGTTTTGATATTAGAAGCATTGAGATATCACATTTCATGCTATCGGAAGGGTCTCAGGATTGGAATGGGAAGGAGTTGGATATCACATCTCAAGCTATCTCAGGATTGGAATGGGAAGGAGTTTGATATCACATCTCAACCTATAGGAAGGGTCTCAGGTTTGGAAGGGGAAGGAGTTGGATATCACATCTCAAGCTATCTCAGGATTGGAATGGGAAGGAGTTTGATATCACATCTCATGTTTTAGGACGGGTCTCAGGTTTGGTATTAGAAGCATTGAGATATCACATCTCATGCTATCGGAAGGGTCTCAGGATTGGAATGGGAAGGAGTTGGATATCACATCTCAAGCTATCTCAGGATTGGAATGGGAAGGAGTTTGATATCACATCTCATGCTATATGAAGGGTCTCAGGTTTGGAAAGGGAAGGATTTGGATTTCACATATGTTATTGGATGGTTCTCAGGTTTGGTTTTAGAAGCATTAAGATATCACATCTCATGCTATAGGAAGGGTCTCAGGTTTTTAATGGGAAGGAGTTGGATACACATCTCATGTCATAGGAAGGATCTCAGGTTTGGTATTAGAAGCATTGTGATATCACATATCATGCTATAGGAAGGGTCTCAGGATTGGAATGGGAAGGAGTTGGATATCACATCTCATGCTAAAGGAAAGATCTCAGGTTTGGAAGGGGAAGGATTTGGATCTCACATCTCATGTTTTAGGACGGGTGTCAGGTTTGGTATTAAAAGCATTGAGATATCACATCTCATGGTATAGGAAGGGTCTGAGGATTGGAATGGGAAGGAGTTGGATATCACATCTCAAGCTATCTCAGGATTGGAATGGGAAGGAGTTTGATATCACATCTCATTCTATCGGAAGGGTCTCAGGTTTGGAATGGGAAGGAGTTGGATATCACATCTCATGTTATAGGAAGGATCTCAGGTTTGGTATTAGAAGCATTGAGATATCAGATCTCATGCTATAGGAAGGGTCTCAGGATTGGAATCGGAAGGAGTTGGATACCACATCTCATGCTATAGGAAGGGTCTCAGGTTTGGTATAAGCATTGAGATATCCCATCTCATGCTATAGGAAGGGTCTCAGCATTGGAATCGGAAGGAGTTGTATTTGACATCTCATGCTATCAGAAGGGTCTCAGGATTGGAATGGGAAGCAGTCGGATATCACATCTCATGCTAAAGGGAGGGTCTCAGGTTTGGAAGTGGAAGGATTTGGATATCACATCTCATGTTATAGGAAGGATCTCAGGTTTGGTATTAGAAGCATTGAGATATCACATCTCATGCTATAGGAAGGGTCTCAGGATTGGAATGGGAAGGAGTTGGATATCACATCTCAAGCTATAGGAAGGGTCTCAGGATTGGAATGGGAAGGAGTTGGATATCACATCTCAAGCTATAGGAAGGGTCTCAGGATTCGAATGGGAAGGAGTTGGATATCACATCTCATGCTATAGGAAGGGTCTCAGGTTTGGTATAAACATTGAGATATCCCATCTCATGCTATAGGAAGGGTCTCAGGTTTGGAAGGGGAAGGATTTCGGTATCACATCTCATGTTATAGGACCGGTCTCAGGTTTGGTATTAGAAGCATTGAGATATCAAGTCTCATGGTATAGGAAGGGTCTCAGGATTGGAATGGGAAGGAGTTGGATATCACATCTCATGCTATAGGAAGAGTCTCAGGTTTGGTATAAGCATTGAGATATCACATCTCATGCTATAGGAACGGTCTCAGGTTTGGAAGGGGAAGGATTTGGATATCATATCTCATGTTATAGGACGGATCCCAGGTTTGGTATTAGAAGCTTTGAGATATCACATCTCATGCTATAGGAACGGTCTCAGGATTGGAATGGTAAGAAGTTGGATATCACATCTCATGCTAAAGGAAGGGACTCAGGTTTGATAGAAGCATTGAGATATCACATCTCATGCTATAGGAAGGGTCTCAGGATTGGAATGGGAAGGATTTGGATATCACATCTCATGCTATAGGAAGGGTCTCAGGTTTGGTGTAAGCATTGAGATATCACATCTCATGCTATAGGAAGGGTCTCAGGATTGGAATGGGAAGGAGTTGGATATCACATTTGATGTTAGAGGAAGGATCTCAGGTTTGGTATTAGAAACATTGAGACATCACATCTCATGCTATGGGAAGGGTCTCAGGATTGGAATGGGAAGGTGTTGGATATCACATCTCATGCTATAGGAAGGGTCTCAGGTTTGGTATAAGCATTGAGATATCACATCTCATACTATAGGAAGGGTCTCAGGATTGGAATGGGAAGGAGTTGTATGTGACATCTCATGCCATAGGAAAGGTCTCAGGTTTGGTATAAGCATTGAGATATCACATCTCTGCTATCGGAAGGGTCTCAGGATTGAAATGGGAAGGAGTTGGATATCCCATCTCATGTTATAGGAAGAGTCACAGGTTTGGTATTAGAAGCATTGAGATATCACATCTCATGCTATAGGAAGTGTCTCAGGATTGGAATGGGAAGGAGTTTGATATCACATCTCATGCCATGTATGGGTCTCAGGTTTTGTAGAAGCATTGGGATATCACATCTCATGCTATCGGAAGGGTATCAGGATTGGATTTGGAAGGAGTTGAATATCCCATCTCATGCTATAGGAAGGGTCTCAGGTTGGAATGGGAAGGAGTTGGATATCACATCTGATGTTATAGGAAGGGTCTCAGGATTGGAATGGGAAGGACTTGGATATCACATCTCATGCTATAGGAAGGCTCTCAGGTTTGGAAGGGGAAGGAGTTGGATATCACATCTCATGCTATAGGAAGGGTCTCAGGATTGGAATGGGAAGGACTTGGATATCACATCTCATGCTATAGGAAGGCTCTCAGGTTTGGAAGGGGAAGGAGTTGGATATCACATTTCATGTTAGAGGTAGCATCTCAGGTTTGGTAAAGAGGCATTGAGATAACACATCTCATGCTATCGGAAGGGTCTCAGGATTGGAATGGGAAGGAGTTTGATATCACATCTCATGCTATAGGAAGGGTCCAAGGTTTGGAACTGGAAGGAGTTGGATATCCCATCTCATGTTATAGGACGGGTCTCAGGTTTATTATTAGAAGCATTGAGATATCACATTGCATGCTGTAGGAAGGGTCTCAGGATTGGAATGGGAAGGAGTTGGATATTACATTCTTGCTATAGGAAGGGTCTCATGTTTGGAATGGGAAGGAGTTGGATATCACATATGCTATAGGAAGGGTCTCAGGTTTGGAACGGGAAATAATTGGATATCACATCTCATGCTATAGGAAGGGTCTCAGGTTTGGTATAAGCATTGAGATATCACATCTCTGCTATCGGAAGTGTCTCAGGATTGGAATGGGAAGGAGTTGGATATCCCATCTCATGTTATAGGACGGGTCTCAGGTTTGTTATTAGAATCATTGAGATATCATATTGCATGCTGTAGGAAGGGTCTAAGGATTGGAATGGGAAGGACTTGGATATCACATTTCATGCTATAGGTAGGCTCTCAGGATTGGAATGGGAAGGAGTTGTATATGACATCTCATGCCATAGGAAGGGTCTCAGGTTTGGTATAAGCATTGAGATATCACATCTCTGCTATCGGAAGGGTCTCAGGATTGGAATGGGAAGGAGTTTGATATCACATCGCATGCCATGTATGGGTCTCAGGTTTTGTAGAAGCATTGGGATATCACATCTCATGCTATCGGAAGGGTATCAGGATTGGATTTGGAAGGAGTTGGATATCCCATCTCATGCTATAGGAAGGGTCTCAGGTTGGAATGGGAAGGAGTTGGATATCACATCTCATGTTATAGGAAGGGTCTCAGGATTGGAATGGGAAGGACTTGGATATCATATCTCATGCTATAGGAAGGCTCTCAGGTTTGGAAGGGGAAGGAGTTGGATATCACATTTCATGTTAGAGGAAGGATCTCAGGCTTGGTATTAGAGGCATTGAGATATCACATCTCATGCTATAGGAAGGTTCTCAGGATTGGAATGGGAAGGAGTTGGATATCACATCTCAAGCTATAGGAAGGGTCTCAGGTTTGGCATAAGCATTGAGATATCACATCTCATGGTATAGGAAGGGTCTCAGGATTGGAATGGGAAGGAGTTGGATATCACATCTCATGTTATAGGAAAGATATCAGGTTTGGTATTAGAAGCATTGAGACATCACATCTCATTTTATAGGAAGGGTCTCAGGATTGGAATGGGAAGAAGTTGGATATCACATCTCATGCCATAGGAAGGGTCTCAGGTTTGGTATAAGCATTGAGATATCACATCTCTGCTATCGGAAGGGTCTCAGGATTGGAATGGGAAGGAGTTTGATATCACATCTCATGCCATGTATGGGTCTCAGGTTTTGTAGAAGCATTGGGATATCACATCTCATGCTATCGGAAGGGTATCAGGATTGGATTTGGAAGGAGTTGGATATCCCATCTCATGCTATAGGAAGGGTCTCAGGTTGGAATGGGAAGGAGTTGGATATCACATCTGATGTTATAGGAAGGGTCTCAGGATTGGAATGGGAAGGACTTGGATATCACATCTCATGCTATAGGAAGGCTCTCAGGTTTGGAAGGGGAAGGAGTTGGATATCACATTTCATGTTAGAGGTAGGATATCAGGTTTGGTAAAGAGGCATTGAGATATCACATCTCGTGCTATAGGAAGGGTCTCAGAATTGGAATGGGAAGGAGTTGGATATCACATCTCATGTTATAGGAAAGATCTCAGGTTTGGTATTAGAAGCATTGAGACATCACATCTCATGTTATAGGAAGGGTCTCAGGATTGGAATGGGAAGATGTTGGATATCACATCTCATGCTATAGGAAGGGTCTCAGGTTTGGTATAAGCATTGAGATATCACATCTCATGCTATAGGAAGGGTCTCAGGATTGGAATGGGAAGGAGTTGTATATGACATCTCATGCCATAGGAAGGGTCTCAGGTTTGGTATAAGCATTGAGATATCACATCTCATGCTATAGGAAGGGTCTCAGGATTGGAATGGGAAGGACTTGGATATCACATCTCATGCTATAGGCAGGGTCTCAGGTTTGGAAAGGGAAGGAGTTGGATATCACATTTCATGTTAGAGGTAGGATCTCAGGTTTGGTATTAGAGGCATTGAGATATCACATCTCATGCTATCAGAAGGGTCTCAGGATTGGAATGGGAAGGAGTTGGATATCACATCTCATGCTAAAGGGAGGGTCTCAGGTTTGGAAGGGGAAGGATTTGGATATCACATCTCATGTTATAGGAAGGATCTCAGGTTTGGTATTAGAAGCATTGAGATATCACATCTCATGCTATCGGAAGTATCTCAGGTTTGGTATTAGAGGCATTGAGATATCACATCTCATGCTATCATAAGGGTCTCAGGATTGGAATGGGAAGGAGTTGGATATCACATCTCATGCTAAAGGGAGGGTCTCAGGTTTGGAAGGGGAAGGATTTGGATATCACATCACATGTTATAAGAAGGATCTCAGGTTTGGTATTAGAAGCATTGAGATAACACATCTCATGCTATCGGAAGGGTCTCAGGATTGGAATGGGAAGGAGCTGGATATCACATCTCATGCTATAGGAAGGGTCTCAGGTTTGGAACGGGAAGGAGTTGGATATCACATCTCATGTTATAGGAAGAGTCTCAGGTTTGGTATAAACATTGAGATATCACATCTCTGCAATCGGAAGTGTCTCAGGATTGGGATGGGAAGGAGTTGGATATCACATCTCATGCTATAGGAAGGGTCTCAGGTTTGGAACGGGAAGGAGTTGGATATCCCATCTCATGTTATAGGACGGGTCTCAGGTTTGGTATTAGAAGCATTGAGATATCACATTGCATGCTGTAGGAAGGGTCTCAGGATTGGAATGGGAAGGAGTTGGATATTACATTCTTGCTATAGGAAGGGTCTCATGTTTGGAATGGGAAGGAGTTGGATATAACATATGCTATAGGAAGGGTCTCAGGTTTGGAACGGGAAGGAGTTGGATATCACATCTCATGCTATAGGAAGGGTCTCAGGTTTAGTATAAGCATTGAGATATCACATCTCTGCTATCGGAAGTGTCTCAGGATTGGAATGGGAAGGAGTTGGATATCCCATCTCATGTTATAGGACGGGTCTCAGGTTTGTTATTAGAATCATTGAGATATCATATTGCATGCTATGGGAAGGGTCTCAGGATTGGAATGGGAAGGAGTTGGATATCACATTTCATGTTAGAGGAAGGATCTCAGGTTTGGTGTTAGAGGCATTGAGATATCACATCTCATGCTATAGGAAGGGTCTCAGGATTGGAATGGGAAGGAGTTGGATATCACATCTCATGCTATAGGAAGGGTCTCAGGTTGGGTATAAGCATTGAGATATCACATCTCATGCTATAGGAAGGGTCTCAGGATTGGAATGGGAAGGAGTTGGATATCACATTTGATGTTATAGGAAGGATCTCATGTTTGGTATTAGAAGCATTGAGACATCACATCTCATGCTATGGGAAGGGTCTCAGGATTGGAATGCGAAGGAGTTGGATATCACATCTCATGCTATAGGAAGGGTCTCAGGTTGGGTATAAGCATTGAGATATCACATCTCATGCTATAGGAAGGGTCTCAGGATTGGAATGGGAAGGAGTTGGATATCACATCTCATGCTATAGGAAGGGTCTCAGGTTGGGTATAAGCATTGAGATATCACATCTCATGCTATAGGAAGGGTCTCAGGATTGGAATGGGAAGGAGTTGGATATCACATTTCATGTTAGAGGTAGGATATCAGGTTTGGTAAAGAGGCATTGAGATATCACATCTCGTGCTATAGGAAGGGTCTCAGAATTGGAATGGGAAGGAGTTGGATATCACATCTCATGTTATAGGAAAGATCTCAGGTTTGGTATTAGAAGCATTGAGACATCACATCTCATGTTATAGGAAGGGTCTCAGGATTGGAATGGGAAGATGTTGGATATCACATCTCATGCTATAGGAAGGGTCTCAGGTTTGGTATAAGCATTGAGATATCACATCTCATGCTATAGGAAGGGTCTCAGGATTGGAATGGGAAGGAGTTGTATATGACATCTCATGCCATAGGAAGGGTCTCAGGTTTGGTATAAGCATTGAGATATCACATCTCATGCTATAGGAAGGGTCTCAGGATTGGAATGGGAAGGACTTGGATATCACATCCCATGCTATAGGCAGGGTCTCAGGTTTGGAAAGGGAAGGAGTTGGATATCACATTTCATGTTAGAGGTAGGATCTCAGGTTTGGTATTAGAGGCATTGAGATATCACATCTCATGCTATCAGAAGGGTCTCAGGATTGGAATGGGAAGGAGTTGGATATCACATCTCATGCTAAAGGGAGGGTCTCAGGTTTGGAAGGGGAAGGATTTGGATATCACATCACATGTTATAAGAAGGATCTCAGGTTTGGTATTAGAAGCATTGAGATAACACATCTCATGCTATCGGAAGGGTCTCAGGATTGGAATGGGAAGGAGCTGGATATCACATCTCATGCTATAGGAAGGGTCTCAGGTTTGGAACGGGAAGGAGTTGGATATCACATCTCATGTTATAGGAAGAGTCTCAGATTTGGTATAAACATTGAGATATCACATCTCTGCAATCGGAAGTGTCTCAGGATTGGGATGGGAAGGAGTTGGATATCACATCTCATGCTATAGGAAGGGTCTCAGGTTTGGAACGGGAAGGAGTTGGATATCCCATCTCATGTTATAGGACGGGTCTCAGGTTTGGTATTAGAAGCATTGAGATATCACATCGCATGCTGTAGGAAGGGTCTCAGGATTGGAATGGGAAGGAGTTGGATATTACATTCTTGCTATAGGAAGGGTCTCATGTTTGGAATGGGAAGGAGTTGGATATAACATATGCTATAGGAAGGGTCTCAGGTTTGGAACGGGAAGGAGTTGGATATCACATCTCATGCTATAGGAAGGGTCTCAGGTTTAGTATAAGCATTGAGATATCACATCTCTGCTATCGGAAGTGTCTCAGGATTGGAATGGGAAGGAGTTTGATATCACATCTCATGCCATGTATGGATCTCAGGTTTTGTAGAAGCATTGGGATATCACATCTCATGCTATCGGAAGGGTATCAGGATTGGATTTGGAAGGAGTTGGATATCCCATCTCATGCTATAGGAAGGGTCTCAGGTTGGAATGGGAAGGAGTTGGATATCACATCTGATGTTATAGGAAGGGTCTCAGGATTGGAATGGGAAGGACTTGGATATCACATCTCATGCTATAGGAAGGCTCTCAGGTTTGGAAGGGGAAGGAGTTGGATATCACATTTCATGTTAGAGGTAGGATATCAGGTTTGGTAAAGAGGCATTGAGATATCACATCTCGTGCTATAGGAAGGGTCTCAGAATTGGAATGGGAAGGAGTTGGATATCACATCTCATGTTATAGGAAAGATCTCAGGTTTGGTATTAGAAGCATTGAGACATCACATCTCATGTTATAGGAAGGGTCTCAGGATTGGAATGGGAAGATGTTGGATATCACATCTCATGCTATGGGAAGGGTCTCAGGTTTGGTATAAGCATTGAGATATCACATCTCATGCTATAGGAAGGGTCTCAGGATTGGAATGGGAAGGAGTTGTATATGACATCTCATGCCATAGGAAGGGTCTCAGGTTTGGTATAAGCATTGAGATATCACATCTCATGCTATAGGAAGGGTTTCAGGATTGGAATGGGAAGGACTTGGATATCACATCTCATGCTATAGGCAGGGTCTCAGGTTTGGAAAGGGAAGGAGTTGGATATCACATTTCATGTTAGAGGTAGGATCTCAGGTTTGGTATTAGAGGCATTGAGATATCACATCTCATGCTATCTGAAGGGTCTCAGGATTGGAATGGGAAGGAGTTGGATATCACATCTCATGCTAAAGGGAGGGTCTCAGGTTTGGAAGGGGAAGGATTTGGATATCACATCTCATGTTATAGGAAGGATCTCAGGTTTGGTATTAGAAGCATTGAGATATCACATCTCATGCTATCGGAAGTATCTCAGGTTTGGTATTAGAGGCATTGAGATATCACATCTCATGCTATCATAAGGGTCTCAGGATTGGAATGGGAAGGAGTTGGATATCACATCTCATGCTAAAGGGAGGGTCTCAGGCTTGGAAGGGGAAGGATTTGGATATCACATCACATGTTATAAGAAGGATCTCAGGTTTGGTATTAGAAGCATTGAGATAACACATCTCATGCTATCGGAAGGGTCTCAGGATTGGAATGGGAAGGAGCTGGATATCACATCTCATGCTATAGGAAGGGTCTCAGGTTTGGAACGGGAAGGAGTTGGATATCACATCTCATGTTATAGGAAGAGTCTCAGGTTTGGTATAAACATTGAGATATCACATCTCTGCAATCGGAAGTGTCTCAGGATTGGGATGGGAAGGAGTTGGATATCACATCTCATGCTATAGGAAGGGTCTCAGGTTTGGAACGGGAAGGAGTTGGATATCCCATCTCATGTTATAGGACGGGTCTCAGGTTTGGTATTAGAAGCATTGAGATATCACATTGCATGCTGTAGGAAGGGTCTCAGGATTGGAATGGGAAGGAGTTGGATATTACATTCTTGCTATAGGAAGGGTCTCATGTTTGGAATGGGAAGGAGTTGGATATAACATATGCTATAGGAAGGGTCTCAGGTTTGGAACGGGAAGGAGTTGGATATCACATCTCATGCTATAGGAAGGGTCGCAGGTTTAGTATAAGCATTGAGATATCACATCTCTGCTATCGGAAGTGTCTCAGGATTGGAATGGGAAGGAGTTGGATATCCCATCTCATGTTATAGGACGGGTCTCAGGTTTGTTATTAGAATCATTGAGATATCATATTGCATGCTATGGGAAGGGTCTCAGGATTGGAATGGGAAGGAGTTGGATATCACATTTCATGTTAGAGGAAGGATCTCAGGTTTGGTGTTAGAGGCATTGAGATATCACATCTCATGCTATAGGAAGGGTCTCAGGATTGGAATGGGAAGGAGTTGGATATCACATCTCATGCTACAGGAAGGGTCTCAGGTTGGGTATAAGCATTGAGATATCACATCTCATGCTATAGGAAGGGTCTCAGGATTGGAATGGGAAGGAGTTGGATATCACATTTGATGTTATAGGAAGGATCTCATGTTTGGTATTAGAAGCATTGAGACATCACATCTCATGCTATGGGAAGGGTCTCAGGATTGGAATGCGAAGGAGTTGGATATCACATCTCATGCTATAGGAAGGGTCTCAGGTTGGGTATAAGCATTGAGATATCACATCTCATGCTATAGGAAGGGTCTCAGGATTGGAATGGGAAGGAGTTGGATATCACATCTCATGCTATAGGAAGGGTCTCAGGTTGGGTATAAGCATTGAGATATCACATCTCATGCTATAGGAAGGGTCTCAGGATTGGAATGGGAAGGAGTTGGATATCACATTTCATGTTAGAGGTAGGATATCAGGTTTGGTAAAGAGGCATTGAGATATCACATCTCGTGCTATAGGAAGGGTCTCAGAATTGGAATGGGAAGGAGTTGGATATCACATCTCATGTTATAGGAAAGATCTCAGGTTTGGTATTAGAAGCATTGAGACATCACATCTCATGTTATAGGAAGGGTCTCAGGATTGGAATGGGAAGATGTTGGATATCACATCTCATGCTATAGGAAGGGTCTCAGGTTTGGTATAAGCATTGAGATATCACATCTCATGCTATAGGAAGGGTCTCAGGATTGGAATGGGAAGGAGTTGTATATGACATCTCATGCCATAGGAAGGGTCTCAGGTTTGGTATAAGCATTGAGATATCACATCTCATGCTATAGGAAGGGTCTCAGGATTGGAATGGGAAGGACTTGGATATCACATCCCATGCTATAGGCAGGGTCTCAGGTTTGGAAAGGGAAGGAGTTGGATATCACATTTCATGTTAGAGGTAGGATCTCAGGTTTGGTATTAGAGGCATTGAGATATCACATCTCATGCTATCAGAAGGGTCTCAGGATTGGAATGGGAAGGAGTTGGATATCACATCTCATGCTAAAGGGAGGGTCTCAGGTTTGGAAGGGGAAGGATTTGGATATCACATCTCATGTTATAGGAAGGATCTCAGGTTTGGTATTAGAAGCATTGAGATATCACATCTCATGCTATCGGAAGTATCTCAGGTTTGGTATTAGAGGCATTGAGATATCACATCTCATGCTATCATAAGGGTCTCGGGATTGGAATGGGAAGGAGTTGGATATCACATCTCATGCTAAAGGGAGGGTCTCAGGTTTGGAAGGGGAAGGATTTGGATATCACATCACATGTTATAAGAAGGATCTCAGGTTTGGTATTAGAAGCATTGAGATAACACATCTCATGCTATCGGAAGGGTCTCAGGATTGGAATGGGAAGGAGCTGGATATCACATCTCATGCTATAGGAAGGGTCTCAGGTTTGGAACGGGAAGGAGTTGGATATCACATCTCATGTTATAGGAAGAGTCTCAGATTTGGTATAAACATTGAGATATCACATCTCTGCAATCGGAAGTGTCTCAGGATTGGGATGGGAAGGAGTTGGATATCACATCTCATGCTATAGGAAGGGTCTCAGGTTTGGAACGGGAAGGAGTTGGATATCCCATCTCATGTTATAGGACGGGTCTCAGGTTTGGTATTAGAAGCATTGAGATATCACATCGCATGCTGTAGGAAGGGTCTCAGGATTGGAATGGGAAGGAGTTGGATATTACATTCTTGCTATAGGAAGGGTCTCATGTTTGGAATGGGAAGGAGTTGGATATAACATATGCTATAGGAAGGGTCTCAGGTTTGGAACGGGAAGGAGTTGGATATCACATCTCATGCTATAGGAAGGGTCTCAGGTTTAGTATAAGCATTGAGATATCACATCTCTGCTATCGGAAGTGTCTCAGGATTGGAATGGGAAGGAGTTGGATATCCCATCTCATGTTATAGGACGGGTCTCAGGTTTGTTATTAGAATCATTGAGATATCATATTGCATGCTATGGGAAGGGTCTCAGGATTGGAATGGGAAGGAGTTGGATATCACATTTCATGTTAGAGGAAGGATCTCAGGTTTGGTGTTAGAGGCATTGAGATATCACATCTCATGCTATAGGAAGGGTCTCAGGTTTGGAATGGGAAGGAGTTGGATATCACATGTCATGCTATAGGAAGGGTCTCAGGTTTGGTATAAGCATTGAGATATCACATCTCATGCTATGGGAAGGGTCTCAGGATTGGAATGGGAAGGAGTTGGATATCACATCTCATGCTATAGGAAGGGTCTCAGGTTTGGTATAAGCATTGAGATATCACATCTCATGCTATAGGAAGGGTCTCAGGATTGGAATGGGAAGGAGTTGTATATGACATCTCATGCCATAGGAAGGGTCTCAGGTTGGGTATAAGCATTGAGATATCACATCTCTGCTATCGGAAGGGTCTCAGGATTGGAATGGGAAGGAGTTGGATATCCCATCTCATGTTATAGGAAGAGTCTCAGGTTTGGTATTAGAAGCATTGAGATATCACATCTCATGCTATAGGAAGTGTCTCAGGATTGGAATGGGAAGGAGTTTGATATCAAATCTCATGCCATGAATGGGTCTCAGGTTTTGTAGAAGCATTGGGATATCACATCTCATGCTATCGGAAGGGTATCAGGATTGAATTTGGAAGGAGTTGGATATCCCATCTCATGCTATAGGAAGGGTCTCAGGTTGGAATGGGAAGGAGTTGGATATCACATCTGATGTTATAGGAAGGGTCTCAGGATTGGAATGGGAAGGACTTGGATATCACATCGCATGCTATAGGAAGGCTCTCAGGTTTTGAAGGGGAAGGAGTTGGATATCACATTTCATGTTAGAGGTAGGATCTCAGGTTTGGTATTAGAGGCATTGAGATATCACATCTCATGCTAAAGGGAGGGTCTCAGGTTTGGAAGGGGAAGGATTTGGATATCACATCTCATGTTATAGGAAGGATCTCAGGTTTGGTATTAGAAGCATTGAGATATCACATCTCATTCTATCGGAAGGATCTCAGGTTTGGTATTAGAGGCATTGAGATATCACATCTCTGCAATCGGAAGTGTCTCAGGATTGGGATGGGAAGGAGTTGGATATCACATCTCATGCTATAGGAAGGGTCTCAGGTTTGGAACGGGAAGGAGTTGGATATCCCATCTCATGTTATAGGACGGGTCTCAGGTTTGGTATTAGAAGCATTGAGATATCACATCGCATGCTGTAGGAAGGGTCTCAGGATTGGAATGGGAAGGAGTTGGATATTACATTCTTGCTATAGGAAGGGTCTCATGTTTGGAATGGGAAGGAGTTGGATATAACATATGCTATAGGAAGGGTCTCAGGTTTGGAACGGGAAGGAGTTGGATATCACATCTCATGCTATAGGAAGGGTCTCAGGTTTAGTATAAGCATTGAGATATCACATCTCTGCTATCGGAAGTGTCTCAGGATTGGAATGGGAAGGAGTTTGATATCACATCTCATGCCATGTATGGATCTCAGGTTTTGTAGAAGCATTGGGATATCACATCTCATGCTATCGGAAGGGTATCAGGATTGGATTTGGAAGGAGTTGGATATCCCATCTCATGCTATAGGAAGGGTCTCAGGTTGGAATGGGAAGGAGTTGGATATCACATCTGATGTTATAGGAAGGGTCTCAGGATTGGAATGGGAAGGACTTGGATATCACATCTCATGCTATAGGAAGGCTCTCAGGTTTGGAAGGGGAAGGAGTTGGATATCACATTTCATGTTAGAGGTAGGATATCAGGTTTGGTAAAGAGGCATTGAGATATCACATCTCGTGCTATAGGAAGGGTCTCAGAATTGGAATGGGAAGGAGTTGGATATCACATCTCATGTTATAGGAAAGATCTCAGGTTTGGTATTAGAAGCATTGAGACATCACATCTCATGTTATAGGAAGGGTCTCAGGATTGGAATGGGAAGATGTTGGATATCACATCTCATGCTATGGGAAGGGTCTCAGGTTTGGTATAAGCATTGAGATATCACATCTCATGCTATAGGAAGGGTCTCAGGATTGGAATGGGAAGGAGTTGTATATGACATCTCATGCCATAGGAAGGGTCTCAGGTTTGGTATAAGCATTGAGATATCACATCTCATGCTATAGGAAGGGTTTCAGGATTGGAATGGGAAGGACTTGGATATCACATCTCATGCTATAGGCAGGGTCTCAGGTTTGGAAAGGGAAGGAGTTGGATATCACATTTCATGTTAGAGGTAGGATCTCAGGTTTGGTATTAGAGGCATTGAGATATCACATCTCATGCTATCTGAAGGGTCTCAGGATTGGAATGGGAAGGAGTTGGATATCACATCTCATGCTAAAGGGAGGGTCTCAGGTTTGGAAGGGGAAGGATTTGGATATCACATCTCATGTTATAGGAAGGATCTCAGGTTTGGTATTAGAAGCATTGAGATATCACATCTCATGCTATCGGAAGTATCTCAGGTTTGGTATTAGAGGCATTGAGATATCACATCTCATGCTATCATAAGGGTCTCAGGATTGGAATGGGAAGGAGTTGGATATCACATCTCATGCTAAAGGGAGGGTCTCAGGCTTGGAAGGGGAAGGATTTGGATATCACATCACATGTTATAAGAAGGATCTCAGGTTTGGTATTAGAAGCATTGAGATAACACATCTCATGCTATCGGAAGGGTCTCAGGATTGGAATGGGAAGGAGCTGGATATCACATCTCATGCTATAGGAAGGGTCTCAGGTTTGGAACGGGAAGGAGTTGGATATCACATCTCATGTTATAGGAAGAGTCTCAGGTTTGGTATAAACATTGAGATATCACATCTCTGCAATCGGAAGTGTCTCAGGATTGGGATGGGAAGGAGTTGGATATCACATCTCATGCTATAGGAAGGGTCTCAGGTTTGGAACGGGAAGGAGTTGGATATCCCATCTCATGTTATAGGACGGGTCTCAGGTTTGGTATTAGAAGCATTGAGATATCACATTGCATGCTGTAGGAAGGGTCTCAGGATTGGAATGGGAAGGAGTTGGATATTACATTCTTGCTATAGGAAGGGTCTCATGTTTGGAATGGGAAGGAGTTGGATATAACATATGCTATAGGAAGGGTCTCAGGTTTGGAACGGGAAGGAGTTGGATATCACATCTCATGCTATAGGAAGGGTCGCAGGTTTAGTATAAGCATTGAGATATCACATCTCTGCTATCGGAAGTGTCTCAGGATTGGAATGGGAAGGAGTTGGATATCCCATCTCATGTTATAGGACGGGTCTCAGGTTTGTTATTAGAATCATTGAGATATCATATTGCATGCTATGGGAAGGGTCTCAGGATTGGAATGGGAAGGAGTTGGATATCACATTTCATGTTAGAGGAAGGATCTCAGGTTTGGTGTTAGAGGCATTGAGATATCACATCTCATGCTATAGGAAGGGTCTCAGGATTGGAATGGGAAGGAGTTGGATATCACATCTCATGCTACAGGAAGGGTCTCAGGTTGGGTATAAGCATTGAGATATCACATCTCATGCTATAGGAAGGGTCTCAGGATTGGAATGGGAAGGAGTTGGATATCACATTTGATGTTATAGGAAGGATCTCATGTTTGGTATTAGAAGCATTGAGACATCACATCTCATGCTATGGGAAGGGTCTCAGGATTGGAATGCGAAGGAGTTGGATATCACATCTCATGCTATAGGAAGGGTCTCAGGTTGGGTATAAGCATTGAGATATCACATCTCATGCTATAGGAAGGGTCTCAGGATTGGAATGGGAAGGAGTTGGATATCACATCTCATGCTATAGGAAGGGTCTCAGGTTGGGTATAAGCATTGAGATATCACATCTCATGCTATAGGAAGGGTCTCAGGATTGGAATGGGAAGGAGTTGGATATCACATTTCATGTTAGAGGTAGGATATCAGGTTTGGTAAAGAGGCATTGAGATATCACATCTCGTGCTATAGGAAGGGTCTCAGAATTGGAATGGGAAGGAGTTGGATATCACATCTCATGTTATAGGAAAGATCTCAGGTTTGGTATTAGAAGCATTGAGACATCACATCTCATGTTATAGGAAGGGTCTCAGGATTGGAATGGGAAGATGTTGGATATCACATCTCATGCTATAGGAAGGGTCTCAGGTTTGGTATAAGCATTGAGATATCACATCTCATGCTATAGGAAGGGTCTCAGGATTGGAATGGGAAGGAGTTGTATATGACATCTCATGCCATAGGAAGGGTCTCAGGTTTGGTATAAGCATTGAGATATCACATCTCATGCTATAGGAAGGGTCTCAGGATTGGAATGGGAAGGACTTGGATATCACATCCCATGCTATAGGCAGGGTCTCAGGTTTGGAAAGGGAAGGAGTTGGATATCACATTTCATGTTAGAGGTAGGATCTCAGGTTTGGTATTAGAGGCATTGAGATATCACATCTCATGCTATCAGAAGGGTCTCAGGATTGGAATGGGAAGGAGTTGGATATCACATCTCATGCTAAAGGGAGGGTCTCAGGTTTGGAAGGGGAAGGATTTGGATATCACATCTCATGTTATAGGAAGGATCTCAGGTTTGGTATTAGAAGCATTGAGATATCACATCTCATGCTATCGGAAGTATCTCAGGTTTGGTATTAGAGGCATTGAGATATCACATCTCATGCTATCATAAGGGTCTCGGGATTGGAATGGGAAGGAGTTGGATATCACATCTCATGCTAAAGGGAGGGTCTCAGGTTTGGAAGGGGAAGGATTTGGATATCACATCACATGTTATAAGAAGGATCTCAGGTTTGGTATTAGAAGCATTGAGATAACACATCTCATGCTATCGGAAGGGTCTCAGGATTGGAATGGGAAGGAGCTGGATATCACATCTCATGCTATAGGAAGGGTCTCAGGTTTGGAACGGGAAGGAGTTGGATATCACATCTCATGTTATAGGAAGAGTCTCAGATTTGGTATAAACATTGAGATATCACATCTCTGCAATCGGAAGTGTCTCAGGATTGGGATGGGAAGGAGTTGGATATCACATCTCATGCTATAGGAAGGGTCTCAGGTTTGGAACGGGAAGGAGTTGGATATCCCATCTCATGTTATAGGACGGGTCTCAGGTTTGGTATTAGAAGCATTGAGATATCACATCGCATGCTGTAGGAAGGGTCTCAGGATTGGAATGGGAAGGAGTTGGATATTACATTCTTGCTATAGGAAGGGTCTCATGTTTGGAATGGGAAGGAGTTGGATATAACATATGCTATAGGAAGGGTCTCAGGTTTGGAACGGGAAGGAGTTGGATATCACATCTCATGCTATAGGAAGGGTCTCAGGTTTAGTATAAGCATTGAGATATCACATCTCTGCTATCGGAAGTGTCTCAGGATTGGAATGGGAAGGAGTTGGATATCCCATCTCATGTTATAGGACGGGTCTCAGGTTTGTTATTAGAATCATTGAGATATCATATTGCATGCTATGGGAAGGGTCTCAGGATTGGAATGGGAAGGAGTTGGATATCACATTTCATGTTAGAGGAAGGATCTCAGGTTTGGTGTTAGAGGCATTGAGATATCACATCTCATGCTATAGGAAGGGTCTCAGGTTTGGAATGGGAAGGAGTTGGATATCACATGTCATGCTATAGGAAGGGTCTCAGGTTTGGTATAAGCATTGAGATATCACATCTCATGCTATGGGAAGGGTCTCAGGATTGGAATGGGAAGGAGTTGGATATCACATCTCATGCTATAGGAAGGGTCTCAGGTTTGGTATAAGCATTGAGATATCACATCTCATGCTATAGGAAGGGTCTCAGGATTGGAATGGGAAGGAGTTGTATATGACATCTCATGCCATAGGAAGGGTCTCAGGTTGGGTATAAGCATTGAGATATCACATCTCTGCTATCGGAAGGGTCTCAGGATTGGAATGGGAAGGAGTTGGATATCCCATCTCATGTTATAGGAAGAGTCTCAGGTTTGGTATTAGAAGCATTGAGATATCACATCTCATGCTATAGGAAGTGTCTCAGGATTGGAATGGGAAGGAGTTTGATATCAAATCTCATGCCATGAATGGGTCTCAGGTTTTGTAGAAGCATTGGGATATCACATCTCATGCTATCGGAAGGGTATCAGGATTGAATTTGGAAGGAGTTGGATATCCCATCTCATGCTATAGGAAGGGTCTCAGGTTGGAATGGGAAGGAGTTGGATATCACATCTGATGTTATAGGAAGGGTCTCAGGATTGGAATGGGAAGGACTTGGATATCACATCGCATGCTATAGGAAGGCTCTCAGGTTTTGAAGGGGAAGGAGTTGGATATCACATTTCATGTTAGAGGTAGGATCTCAGGTTTGGTATTAGAGGCATTGAGATATCACATCTCATGCTAAAGGGAGGGTCTCAGGTTTGGAAGGGGAAGGATTTGGATATCACATCTCATGTTATAGGAAGGATCTCAGGTTTGGTATTAGAAGCATTGAGATATCACATCTCATTCTATCGGAAGGATCTCAGGTTTGGTATTAGAGGCATTGAGATATCACATCTCATGCTATTAGAAGGGTCTCAGGATTGGAATGGGAAGGAGTCGGATATCACATCTCATGCTAAAGGGAGGGTCTCAGGTTTGGAAGTGGAAGGATTTGGATATCACATTTCATGTTATAGGAAGGATCTCAGGTTTGGTATTAGAAGCATTGAGATATCACATCTCATGCTATAGGAAGGGTCTCAAGATTGGAATGGGAAGGAGTTGGATATCACATCTCAAGCTATAGGAAGGGTCTCAGGATTGGAATGGGAAGGAGTTTGATATCACATCTCATGCCATAGTATGGGTCTCAGGTTTGGTAGAAGCATTGGGATATCACATCTCATGCTATCGGAAGGGTATCAGGATTGGATTTGGAAGGAGTTGGATATCCCATCTCATTCTATAGGAAGGGTCTCAGGTTGGAATGGGAAGGAGTTGGATATCACATCTCATGTTATAGGAAGTGTCTCAGGATTGGAATGGGAAGGACTTGGATATCATATCTCATGCTATGGGAAGGCTCTCAGGTTTGATAGGGGAAGGAGTTGGATATCACATTTCATGTTAGAGGAAGGATCTCAGGTTTGGTATTAGAGGCATTGAGATATCACATCTCATGCTATAGGAAGGGTCTCAGGATTGGAATGGGAAGGAGTTGGATATCACATCTCAAGCTATAGGAAGGGTCTCAGGTTTGGTATAAGCATTGAGATATCACATCTCAAGCTATAGGAAGGGTCTCAGGATTGGAATGGGAAGGAGTTGGATATCACATCTCATGTTATAGGAAAGATCTCAGGTTTGGTATTAGAAGCATTGGGACATTACATCTCATGTTATAGGAAGGGTCTCAGGATTGGAATGGGAAGAAGTTGGATATCACATCTCATGCTATAGGAAGGGTCTCAGGTTTGGTATAAGCATTGAGATATCACATCTCATGCTATAGGAAGGGTCTTAGGATTGGAATGGGAAGGAGTCGGATATCACATCTCATGCTAAAGGGAGGGTCTCAGGTTTGGAAGTGGAAGTATTTGGATATCACATCTCATGTTATAGGAAGGATCTCAGGCTTGGTATTAGAAGCATTGAGATATCACATTTCATGCTAGAGGAAGGGTCTCAGGATTGGAATGGGAAGGAGTTGGATATCACATCTCAAGCTATAGGAAGGGTCTCAGGATTGGAATGGGAAGGAGTTGGATATCACATCTCATGCTATAGGAAGGGTCTCAGGTTTGTGTTTAGCATTGAGATATCCCATCTCATGCTATAGGAAGGGTCTCAGGTTTGGAATCGGAAGGAGTTGTATATGACATCTCATGCCATAGGAAGGGTCTCAGGTTTGGTATAAGCATTGAGATATCACATCTCTGCTATCAGAAGGGTCTCAGGATTGGAATGGGAAGGAGTTGGATATCCCATCTCGTTATAGGAAGGGTCTCAGGTTTGGTATTAGAAGCATTGAGATATCACATCTCATGGTATAGGACGGGTCTCAGAATTGGAATGGGAAGGAGTTGGATATCACATCTCAAGCTATAGGAAGGGTCTCAGGATTGGAATGGGAAGGAGTTTGTTATCACATCTCATGACATGTATGGGTCTCAGGTTTTGTAGAAGCATTGGGATATCACATCTCATGCTATCGGAAGGGTATCATGATTGGATTTGGAAGGAGTTGGATATCCCATCTCATGCTATAGGAAGGGTCTCAGTTTGGAATGGGAAGGAGTTGGATATCACATCTCATGTTATAGGAAGGGTCTCAGGATTGGAATGGGAAGGACTTGGATATCACATCTCATGCTATAGGAAGGCTCTCAGGTTTGGAAGGGGAAGGAGTTGGATATCACATTTCATGTTAGAGGTAGGATCTCAGGTTTGGTATTAGAGGCATTGAGATATCACATCTCATGCTATCAGAAGGATCTCAGGATCGGAATGGGAAGGAGTTGGATATCACATCTCATGCTAAAGGGAGGGTCTCAGGTTTGGAAGGGGAAGGATTTGGATATCACATCTCATGTTATAGGAAGGATCTCAGGTTTGGTATTAGAAGCATTGAGATATCACATCTCATGCTATCGGAAGGATCTCAGGTTTGGTATTAGAGGCATTGAGATATCACATCTCATGCTATCAGAAGGCTCTCAGGTTTGGAAGGGGAAGGAGTTGGATATCACATTTCATGTTAGAGGTAGGATCTCAGGTTTGGTATTAGAGGCATTGAGATATCACATCTCATGCTATCAGAAGGATCTCAGGATTGGAATGGGAAGCAGTCGGATATCACATCTCATGCTAAAGGGAGGGTCTCAGGTTTGGAAGTGGAAGGATTTGGATATCACATCTCATGTTATAGGAAGGATCTCAGGTTTGGTATTAGAAGCATTGAGATATCACATCTCATGCTATAGGAAGGGTCTCAGGATTGGAATGGGAAGGAGTTGGATATCACATCTCAAGCTATAGGAAGGGTCTCAGGATTGGAATGGGAAGGAGTTGGATATCACATCTCAAGCTATAGGAAGGGTCTCAGGATTCGAATGGGAAGGAGTTGGATATCACATCTCATGCTATAGGAAGGGTCTCAGGTTTGGTATAAACATTGAGATATCCCATCTCATGCTATAGGAAGGGTCTCAGGTTTGAAAGGGGAAGGATTTCGGTATCACATCTCATGTTATAGGACCGGTCTCAGGTTTGGTATTAGAAGCATTGAGATATCAAGTCTCATGGTATAGGAAGGGTCTCAGGATTGGAATGGGAAGGAGTTGGATATCACATCTCATGCTATAGGAAGGGTCTCAGGTTTGGTATAAGCATTGAGATATCACATCTCATGCTATAGGAAGGGTCTCAGGTTTGGAAGGGGAAGGATTTGGATATCATATCTCATGTTATAGGACGGGTCCCAGGTTTGGTATTAGAAGCTTTGAGATATCACATCTCATGCTATAGGAAGGGTCTCAGGATTGGAATGGTAAGAAGTTGGATATCACATCTCATGCTAAAGGAAGGGACTCAGGTTTGATAGAAGCATTGAGATATCACATCTCATGCTATAGGAAGGGTCTCAGGATTGGAATGGGAAGGAGTTGGATATCACATCTCATTCCATAGGAAGGGTCTCAGCTTTGGTATAAGCATTGAGATATCACATCTCTGCTATCGGAAGGGTCTCAGGATAGGAATGGGAAGGACTTAGATATCACATCTCATGCTATAGGGAGGGTCTCAGTTTTGATATTAGAAGCATTGAGATATCACATTTCATGCTATCGGAAGGGTCTCAGGATTGGAATGGGAAGGAGTTGGATATCACATCTCAAGCTATCTCAGGATTGGAATGGGAAGGAGTTTGATATCACATCTCAAGCTATAGGAAGGGTCTCAGGTTTGGAAGGGGAAGGAGTTGGATATCACATCTCAAGCTATCTCAGGATTGGAATGGGAAGGAGTTTGATATCACATCTCATGTTTTAGGACGGGTCTCAGGTTTGGTATTAGAAGCATTGAGATATCACATCTCATGCTATCGGAAGGGTCTCAGGATTGGAATGGGAAGGAGTTGGATATCACATCTCAAGCTATCTCAGGATTGGAATGGGAAGGAGTTTGATATCACATCTCATGCTATCTGAAGGGTCTCAGGTTTGGAAAGGGAAGGATTTGGATTTCACATATGTTATTGGATGGTTCTCAGGTTTGGTTTTAGAAGCATTAAGATATCACATCTCATGCTATAGGAAGGGTCTCAGGTTTTTAATCGGAAGGAGTTGGATACACATCTCATGTCATAGGAAGGATCTCAGGTTTGGTATTAGAAGCATTGTGATATCACATATCATGCTATAGGAAGGGTCTCAGGATTGGAATGGGAAGGAGTTGGATATCACATCTCATGCTAAAGGAAAGATCTCAGGTTTGGAAGGGGAAGGATTTGGATCTCACATCTCATGTTTTAGGACGGGTGTCAGGTTTGGTATTAAAAGCATTGAGATATCACATCTCATGGTATAGGAAGGGTCTGAGGATTGGAATGGGAAGGAGTTGGATATCACATCTCAAGCTATCTCAGGATTGGAATGGGAAGGAGTTTGATATCACATCTCATGCTATCGGAAGGGTCTCAGGTTTGGAATGGGAAGGAGTTGGATATCACATCTCATGTTATAGGAAGGATCTCAGGTTTGGTATTAGAAGCATTGAGATATCAGATCTCATGCTATAGGAAGGGTCTCAGGATTGGAATCGGAAGGAGTTGGATACCACATCTCATGCTATAGGAAGGGTCTCAGGTTTGGTATAAGCATTGAGATATCCCATCTCATGCTATAGGAAGGGTCTCAGCATTGGAATCGGAAGGAGTTGTATTTGACATCTCATGCTATCAGAAGGGTCTCAGGATTGGAATGGGAAGCAGTCGGATATCACATCTCATGCTAAAGGGAGGGTCTCAGGTTTGGAAGTGGAAGGATTTGGATATCACATCTCATGTTATAGGAAGGATCTCAGGTTTGGTATTAGAAGCATTGAGATATCACATCTCATGCTATAGGAAGGGTCTCAGGATTGGAATGGGAAGGAGTTGGATATCACATCTCAAGCTATAGGAAGGGTCTCAGGATTGGAATGGGAAGGAGTTGGATATCACATCTCAAGCTATAGGAAGGGTCTCAGGATTCGAATGGGAAGGAGTTGGATATCACATCTCATGCTATAGGAAGGGTCTCAGGTTTGGTATAAACATTGAGATATCCCATCTCATGCTATAGGAAGGGTCTCAGGTTTGGAAGGGGAAGGATTTCGGTATCACATCTCATGTTATAGGACCGGTCTCAGGTTTGGTATTAGAAGCATTGAGATATCAAGTCTCATGGTATAGGAAGGGTCTCAGGATTGGAATGGGAAGGAGTTGGATATCACATCTCATGCTATAGGAAGGGTCCCAGGTTTGGTATTAGAAGCTTTGAGATATCACATCTCATGCTATAGGAACGGTCTCAGGATTGGAATGGTAAGAAGTTGGATATCACATCTCATGCTAAAGGAAGGGACTCAGGTTTGATCGAAGCATTGAGATATCACATCTCATACTATAGGAAGGGTCTCAGGATTGGAATGGGAAGGAGTTGGATATCACATCTCATTCCATAGGAAGGGTCTCAGCTTTGGTATAAGCATTGAGATATCACATCTCTGCTATCGGAAGGGTCTCAGGATAGGAATGGGAAGGACTTAGATATCACATCTCATGCTATAGGGAGGGTCTCAGTTTTGATATTAGAAGCATTGAGATATCACATTTCATGCTATCGGAAGGGTCTCAGGATTGGAATGGGAAGGAGTTGGATATCACATCTCAAGCTATCTCAGGATTGGAATGGGAAGGAGTTTGATATCACATCTCAAGCTATAGGAAGGGTCTCAGGTTTGGAAGGGGAAGGAGTTGGATATCACATCTCAAGCTATCTCAGGATTGGAATGGGAAGGAGTTTGATATCACATCTCATGTTTTAGGACGGGTCTCAGGTTTGGTATTAGAAGCATTGAGATATCACATCTCATGCTATCGGAAGGGTCTCAGGATTGGAATGGGAAGGAGTTGGATATCACATCTCAAGCTATCTCAGGATTGGAATGGGAAGGAGTTTGATATCACATCTCATGCTATCTGAAGGGTCTCAGGTTTGGAAAGGGAAGGATTTGGATTTCACATATGTTATTGGATGGTTCTCAGGTTTGGTTTTAGAAGCATTAAGATATCACATCTCATGCTATAGGAAGGGTCTCAGGTTTTTAATGGGAAGGAGTTGGATACACATCTCATGTCATAGGAAGGATCTCAGGTTTGGTATTAGAAGCATTGTGATATCACATATCATGCTATAGGAAGGGTCTCAGGATTGGAATGGGAAGGAGTTGGATATCACATCTCATGCTAAAGGAAAGATCTCAGGTTTGGAAGGGGAAGGATTTGGATCTCACATCTCATGTTTTAGGACGGGTGTCAGGTTTGGTATTAAAAGCATTGAGATATCACATCTCATGGTATAGGAAGGGTCTGAGGATTGGAATGGGAAGGAGTTGGATATCACATCTCAAGCTATCTCAGGATTGGAATGGGAAGGAGTTTGATATCACATCTCATGCTATCGGAAGGGTCTCAGGTTTGGAATGGGAAGGAGTTGGATATCACATCTCATGTTATAGGAAGGATCTCAGGTTTGGTATTAGAAGCATTGAGATATCTGATCTCATGCTATAGGAAGGGTCTCAGGATTGGAATCGGAAGGAGTTGGATACCACATCTCATGCTATAGGAAGGGTCTCAGGTTTGGTATAAGCATTGAGATATCCCATCTCATGCTATAGGAAGGGTCTCAGCATTGGAATCGGAAGGAGTTGTATTTGACATCTCATGCCATAGGAAGGGTCTCAGGTTTGGTATAAGCATTGAGATATCACATCTCTGCTATCGGAAGGGTCTCAGGATTGGAATGGGAAGGAGTTGGATATCACATCTCATGCTAAAGGGAGGGTCTCAGATTTGGAAGGGGAAGGATTTGGATATCACATCTCATGTTATAGGAAGGATCTCAGGTTTGGTATTAGAAGCATTGAGATATCACATCTCATGCTATCGGAAGGATCTCAGGTTTGGTATTAGAGACATTGAGATATCACATCTCATGCTATCAGAAGGGTCTCAGGATTGGAATGGGAAGGAGTTGGATATCACATCTCAAGCTATCTCAGGATTGGAATGGGAAGGAGTTTGATATCACATCTCATGCTATCTGAAGGGTCTCAGGATTGGAATGGGAAGGAGTTGGATATCACATCTCAAGCTATCTCAGGATTGGAATGGGAAGGAGTTTGATATCACATCTCAAGCTATAGGAAGGGTCTCAGGTTTGGAAGGGGAAGGAGTTGGATATCACATCTCAAGCTATCTCAGGATTGGAATGGGAAGGAGTTTGATATCACATCTCATGTTTTAGGACGGGTCTCAGGTTTGGTATTAGAAGCATTGAGATATCACATCTCATGCTATCGGAAGGGTCTCAGGATTGGAATGGGAAGGAGTTGGATATCACATCTCAAGCTATCTCAGGATTGGAATGGGAAGGAGTTTGATATCACATCTCATGCTATCTGAAGGGTCTCAGGTTTGGAAAGGGAAGGATTTGGATTTCACATATGTTATTGGATGGTTCTCAGGTTTGGTTTTAGAAGCATTAAGATATCACATCTCATGCTATAGGAAGGGTCTCAGGTTTTTAATGGGAAGGAGTTGGATACACATCTCATGTCATAGGAAGGATCTCAGGTTTGGTATTAGAAGCATTGTGATATCACATATCATGCTATAGGAAGGGTCTCAGGATTGGAATGGGAAGGAGTTGGATATCACATCTCATGCTAAAGGAAAGATCTCAGGTTTGGAAGGGGAAGGATTTGGATCTCACATCTCATGTTTTAGGACGGGTGTCAGGTTTGGTATTAAAAGCATTGAGATATCACATCTCATGGTATAGGAAGTGTCTGAGGATTGGAATGGGAAGGAGTTGGATATCACATCTCAAGCTATCTCAGGATTGGAATGGGAAGGAGTTTGATATCACATCTCATGCTATCGGAAGGGTCTCAGGTTTGGAATGGGAAGGAGTTGGATATCACATCTCATGTTATAGGAAGGATCTCAGGTTTGGTATTAGAAGCATTGAGATATCAGATCTCATGCTATAGGAAGGGTCTCAGGATTGGAATCGGAAGGAGTTGGATACCACATCTCATGCTATAGGAAGGGTCTCAGGTTTGGTATAAGCATTGAGATATCCCATCTCATGCTATAGGAAGGGTCTCAGCATTGGAATCGGAAGGAGTTGTATTTGACATCTCATGCTATCAGAAGGGTCTCAGGATTGGAATGGGAAGCAGTCGGATATCACATCTCATGCTAAAGGGAGGGTCTCAGGTTTGGAAGTGGAAGGATTTGGATATCACATCTCATGTTATAGGAAGGATCTCAGGTTTGGTATTAGAAGCATTGAGATATCACATCTCATGCTATAGGAAGGGTCTCAGGATTGGAATGGGAAGGAGTTGGATATCACATCTCAAGCTATAGGAAGGGTCTCAGGATTGGAATGGGAAGGAGTTGGATATCACATCTCAAGCTATAGGAAGGGTCTCAGGATTCGAATGGGAAGGAGTTGGATATCACATCTCATGCTATAGGAAGGGTCTCAGGTTTGGTATAAACATTGAGATATCCCATCTCATGCTATAGGAAGGGTCTCAGGTTTGGAAGGGGAAGGATTTCGGTATCACATCTCATGTTATAGGACCGGTCTCAGGTTTGGTATTAGAAGCATTGAGATATCAAGTCTCATGGTATAGGAAGGGTCTCAGGATTGGAATGGGAAGGAGTTGGATATCACATCTCATGCTATAGGAAGGGTCCCAGGTTTGGTATTAGAAGCTTTGAGATATCACATCTCATGCTATAGGAACGGTCTCAGGATTGGAATGGTAAGAAGTTGGATATCACATCTCATGCTAAAGGAAGGGACTCAGGTTTGATAGAAGCATTGAGATATCACATCTCATGCTATAGGAAGGGTCTCAGGATTGGAATGGGAAGGAGTTGGATATCACATCTCATTCCATAGGAAGGGTCTCAGCTTTGGTATAAGCATTGAGATATCACATCTCTGCTATCGGAAGGGTCTCAGGATAGGAATGGGAAGGACTTAGATATCACATCTCATGCTATAGGGAGGGTCTCAGTTTTGATATTAGAAGCATTGAGATATCATATTTCATGCTATCGGAAGGGTCTCAGGATTGGAATGGGAAGGAGTTGGATATCACATCTCAAGCTATCTCAGGATTGGAATGAGAAGGAGTTTGATATCACATCTCAAGCTATAGGAAGGGTCTCAGGTTTGGAAGGGGAAGGAGTTGGATATCACATCTCAAGCTATCTCAGGATTGGAATGGGAAGGAGTTTGATATCACATCTCATGTTTTAGGACGGGTCTCAGGTTTGGTATTAGAAGCATTGAGATATCACATCTCATGCTATCGGAAGGGTCTCAGGATTGGAATGGGAAGGAGTTGGATATCACATCTCAAGCTATCTCAGGATTGGAATGGGAAGGAGTTTGATATCACATCTCATGCTATCTGAAGGGTCTCAGGTTTGGAAAGGGAAGGATTTGGATTTCACATATGTTATTGGATGGTTCTCAGGTTTGGTTTTAGAAGCATTAAGATATCACATCTCATGCTATAGGAAGGGTCTCAGGTTTTTAATGGGAAGGAGTTGGATACACATCTCATGTCATAGGAAGGATCTCAGGTTTGGTATTAGAAGCATTGTGATATCACATATCATGCTATAGGAAGGGTCTCAGGATTGGAATGGGAAGGAGTTGGATATCACATCTCATGCTAAAGGAAAGATCTCAGGTTTGGAAGGGGAAGGATTTGGATCTCACATCTCATGTTTTAGGACGGGTGTCAGGTTTGGTATTAAAAGCATTGAGATATCACATCTCATGGTATAGGAAGGGTCTGAGGATTGGAATGGGAAGGAGTTGGATATCACATCTCAAGCTATCTCAGGATTGGAATGGGAAGGAGTTTGATATCACATCTCATGCTATCGGAAGGGTCTCAGGTTTGGAATGGGAAGGAGTTGGATATCACATCTCATGTTATAGGAAGGATCTCAGGTTTGGTATTAGAAGCATTGAGATATCTGATCTCATGCTATAGGAAGGGTCTCAGGATTGGAATCGGAAGGAGTTGGATACCACATCTCATGCTATAGGAAGGGTCTCAGGTTTGGTATAAGCATTGAGATATCCCATCTCATGCTATAGGAAGGGTCTCAGCATTGGAATCGGAAGGAGTTGTATTTGACATCTCATGCCATAGGAAGGGTCTCAGGTTTGGTATAAGCATTGAGATATCACATCTCTGCTATCGGAAGGGTCTCTGGATTGGAATGGGAAGGAGTTGGATATCACATCTCATGCTAAAGGGAGGGTCTCAGATTTGGAAGGGGAAGGATTTGGATATCACATCTCATGTTATAGGAAGGATCTCAGGTTTGGTATTAGAAGCATTGAGATATCACATCTCATGCTATCGGAAGGATCTCAGGTTTGGTATTAGAGACATTGAGATATCACATCTCATGCTATCAGAAGGGTCTCAGGATTGGAATGGGAAGGAGTTGGATATCACATCTCAAGCTATCTCAGGATTGGAATGGGAAGGAGTTTGATATAACATCTCATGCTATCTGAAGGGTCTCAGGATTGGAATGGGAAGGAGTTGGATATCACATCTCAAGCTATCTCAGGATTGGAATGGGAAGGAGTTTGATATCACATCTCAAGCTATAGGAAGGGTCTCAGGTTTGGAAGGGGAAGGAGTTGGATATCACATCTCAAGCTATCTCAGGATTGGAATGGGAAGGAGTTTGATATCACATCTCATGTTTTAGGACGGGTCTCAGGTTTGGTATTAGAAGCATTGAGATATCACATCTCATGCTATCGGAAGGGTCTCAGGATTGGAATGGGAAGGAGTTGGATATCACATCTCAAGCTATCTCAGGATTGGAATGGGAAGGAGTTTGATATCACATCTCATGCTATCTGAAGGGTCTCAGGTTTGGAAAGGGAAGGATTTGGATTTCACATATGTTATTGGATGGTTCTCAGGTTTGGTTTTAGAAGCATTAAGATATCACATCTCATGCTATAGGAAGGGTCTCAGGTTTTTAATGGGAAGGAGTTGGATACACATCTCATGTCATAGGAAGGATCTCAGGTTTGGTATTAGAAGCATTGTGATATCACATATCATGCTATAGGAAGGGTCTCAGGATTGGAATGGGAAGGAGTTGGATATCACATCTCATGCTAAAGGAAAGATCTCAGGTTTGGAAGGGGAAGGATTTGGATCTCACATCTCATGTTTTAGGACGGGTGTCAGGTTTGGTATTAAAAGCATTGAGATATCACATCTCATGGTATAGGAAGGGTCTGAGGATTGGAATGGGAAGGAGTTGGATATCACATCTCAAGCTATCTCAGGATTGGAATGGGAAGGAGTTTGATATCACATCTCATGCTATCGGAAGGGTCTCTGGTTTGGAATGGGAAGGAGTTGGATATCACATCTCATGTTATAGGAAGGATCTCAGGTTTGGTATTAGAAGCATTGAGATATCAGATCTCATGCTATAGGAAGGGTCTCAGGATTGGAATCGGAAGGAGTTGGATACCACATCTCATGCTATAGGAAGGGTCTCAGGTTTGGTATAAGCATTGAGATATCCCATCTCATGCTATAGGAAGGGTCTCAGCATTGGAATCGGAAGGAGTTGTATTTGACATCTCATGCTATCAGAAGGGTCTCAGGATTGGAATGGGAAGCAGTCGGATATCACATCTCATGCTAAAGGGAGGGTCTCAGGTTTGGAAGTGGAAGGATTTGGATATCACATCTCATGTTATAGGAAGGATCTCAGGTTTGGTATTAGAAGCATTGAGATATCACATCTCATGCTATAGGAAGGGTCTCAGGATTGGAATGGGAAGGAGTTGGATATCACATCTCAAGCTATAGGAAGGGTCTCAGGATTGGAATGGGAAGGAGTTGGATATCACATCTCAAGCTATAGGAAGGGTCTCAGGATTCGAATGGGAAGGAGTTGGATATCACATCTCATGCTATAGGAAGGGTCTCAGGTTTGGTATTAACATTGAGATATCCCATCTCATGCTATAGGAAGGGTCTCAGGTTTGGAAGGGGAAGGATTTCGGTATCACATCTCATGTTATAGGACCGGTCTCAGGTTTGGTATTAGAAGCATTGAGATATCAAGTCTCATGGTATAGGAAGGGTCTCAGGATTGGAATGGGAAGGAGTTGGATATCACATCTCATGCTATAGGAAGGGTCCCAGGTTTGGTATTAGAAGCTTTGAGATATCACATCTCATGCTATAGGAACGGTCTCAGGATTGGAATGGTAAGAAGTTGGATATCACATCTCATGCTAAAGGAAGGGACTCAGGTTTGATAGAAGCATTGAGATATCACATCTCATGCTATAGGAAGGGTCTCAGGATTGGAATGGGAAGGAGTTGGATATCACATCTCATTCCATAGGAAGGGTCTCAGCTTTGGTATAAGCATTGAGATATCACATCTCTGCTATCGGAAGGGTCTCAGGATAGGAATGGGAAGGACTTAGATATCACATCTCATGCTATAGGGAGGGTCTCAGTTTTGATATTAGAAGCATTGAGATATCACATTTCATGCTATCGGAAGGGTCTCAGGATTGGAATGGGAAGGAGTTGGATATCACATCTCAAGCTATCTCAGGATTGGAATGGGAAGGAGTTTGATATCACATCTCAAGCTATAGGAAGGGTCTCAGGTTTGGAAGGGGAAGGAGTTGGATATCACATCTCAAGCTATCTCAGGATTGGAATGGGAAGGAGTTTGATATCACATCTCATGTTTTAGGACGGGTCTCAGGTTTGGTATTAGAAGCATTGAGATATCACATCTCATGCTATCGGAAGGGTCTCAGGATTGGAATGGGAAGGAGTTGGATATCACATCTCAAGCTATCTCAGGATTGGAATGGGAAGGAGTTTGATATCACATCTCATGCTATCTGAAGGGTCTCAGGTTTGGAAAGGGAAGGATTTGGATTTCACATATGTTATTGGATGGTTCTCAGGTTTGGTTTTAGAAGCATTAAGATATCACATCTCATGCTATAGGAAGGGTCTCAGGTTTTTAATGGGAAGGAGTTGGATACACATCTCATGTCATAGGAAGGATCTCAGGTTTGGTATTAGAAGCATTGTGATATCACATATCATGCTATAGGAAGGGTCTCAGGATTGGAATGGGAAGGAGTTGGATATCACATCTCATGCTAAAGGAAAGATCTCAGGTTTGGAAGGGGAAGGATTTGGATCTCACATCTCATGTTTTAGGACGGGTGTCAGGTTTGGTATTAAAA
This sequence comes from Ambystoma mexicanum, assembly GCF_040938575.1. Classification (NCBI taxonomy): domain Eukaryota; kingdom Metazoa; phylum Chordata; class Amphibia; order Caudata; family Ambystomatidae; genus Ambystoma; species Ambystoma mexicanum. The sequence continues at coordinate 1,160,442,592 of NC_090934.1, forward strand.
GCATTGAGATATCACATCTCATGGTATAGGAAGGGTCTGAGGATTGGAATGGGAAGGAGTTGGATATCACATCTCAAGCTATCTCAGGATTGGAATGGGAAGGAGTTTGATATCACATCTCATGCTATCGGAAGGGTCTCAGGTTTGGAATGGGAAGGAGTTGGATATCACATCTCATGTTATAGGAAGGATCTCAGGTTTGGTATTAGAAGCATTGAGATATCAGATCTCATGCTATAGGAAGGGTCTCAGGATTGGAATCGGAAGGAGTTGGATACCACATCTCATGCTATAGGAAGGGTCTCAGGTTTGGTATAAGCATTGAGATATCCCATCTCATGCTATAGGAAGGGTCTCAGCATTGGAATCGGAAGGAGTTGTATTTGACATCTCATGCCATAGGAAGGGTCTCAGGTTTGGTATAAGCATTGAGATATCACATCTCTGCTATCGGAAGGGTCTCAGGATTGGAATGGGAAGGAGTTGGATATCACATCTCATGCTAAAGGGAGGGTCTCAGGTTTGGAAGGGGAAGGATTTGGATATCACATCTCATGTTATAGGAAGGATCTCAGGTTTGGTATTAGAAGCATTGAGATATCACATCTCATGCTATCGGAAGGATCTCAGGTTTGGTATTAGAGACATTGAGATATCACATCTCATGCTATCAGAAGGGTCTCAGGATTGGAATGGGAAGAACTCGGATATCACATCTCATGCTAAAGGGAGGGTCTCAGGTTTGGTATTAGAAGCATTGAGATATCACATCTCATGTTATAGGAAGAATCTCAGGTTTGGTATTAGAGGCATTGAGATATCACATCTCATGCTATCAGAAGGGTCTCAGGATTGGAATGGGAAGGAGTCGGATATCACATCTCATGCTAAAGGGAGGGTCTCAGGTTTGGTATTAGAAGCATTGAGATATCACATCTCATGCTATAGGAAGGCTCTCAGGATTGGAATGGGAAGGAGTTGGATATCACATCTCATGCTAAAGGAAGGGTCTCAGTTTTGGTAGAAGCATTGAGATATCACATCTCATGGTATAGGAAGGGTCTCAGGATTGGAATGGGAAGGAGTTGGATATCACATCTCATCCAATAGGAAGGATCTCAGGATTGGAATGGGAAGGGTTTGGATGTCACATCTCTTGCTATAGGAAGGGTCTCAGGTTTTTAGAAACATTGAGATATCACATCTCATTCTATAGGAATGGTTTCAGGATTGGAATGGGAAGGAGTTGGATATCCCTTCTCATGCTATATGAAGGGTCTCAGGTTGGAATGGGAAGGAGTTGGATATCACATCTCATGTTATAGGAAGGGTCTCAGTATTGGAATGGTAAGGATTTGGATATCACATCTCTTGCTATAGGAAGGGTCTCAGGTTTTTTATTAGAAACATTGAGATATCACATCTCATGCTATAGGAAGGGTTTCAGGATTGGAATGGGAAGGATTTGGATATCACATATCATGCTAAAGGAAGGGTCTCAGGTTTGGAAGGGGAAAGATTTGGATATGATATCTCATGTTATAGGACGGGTCCCAGGTTTGGTATTAGAAGCTTTGAGATATCACATCTCATGCTATAGGAAGGGTCTCAGGATTGGAATGGGAAGGAATTGGATATCACATCTCATGCTAAAGGAAGGGACTCAGGTTTGATAGAAGCATTGAGATATCACATCTCATGCTATAGGAAGGGTCTCAGGATTGGAATGGGAAGGAGTTGGATATCACATCTCATGCCATAGGAAGGGTCTCAGGTTTGGTATAAGCATTGAGATATCACATCTCTGCTATCGGAAGGGTCTCAGGATAGGAATGGGAAGGATTTAGATATCACATCTCATGCTATAGGGAGGGTCTCAGTTTTGATATTAGAAGCATTGAGATATCACATTTCATGCTATCGGAAGGGTCTCAGGATTGAAATGGGAAGGAGTTGGACATCACATCTCAAGCTATCTCAGGATTGGAATGGGAAGGAGTTTGATATCACATCTCAAGCTATAGGAAGGGTCTCAGGTTTGGAAGGGGAAGGATTTGGATCTCACATCTCGTTTTAGGACGGGTCTCAGGTTTGGTATTAGAAGCATTGAGATATCACATCTCATGGTATAGGAAGGGTCTCAGGATTGGAATGGGAAGAAGTTGGATATCACATCTCAAGCTATCACAGGATTGGAATGGGAAGGAGTTTGATAGCACATCTCAAACTATAGGAAGGGTCTCAGGTTTGGAAAGGGAAGGATTTGGATTTCACATCTCATGTTATAGGATGGTTCTCATGTTTGGTTTTAGAAGCATTGAGATATCACATCTCATGCTATCTGAAGGGTCTCAGGTTTGGAAAGGGAAGGATTTGGATTTCACATATGTTATTGGATGGTTCTCAGGTTTGGTTTTTGTTAAGACGGATTTCTGAACTCTGTCCTGGTGGCGCAGAAGTTCAGAAGGCCAACCTAATTACTTCGAACAGGGTAACCTCTGGACGAGCCAGACCAATCAAGGTAGCGATCGCGGCGGTCAAGACTAGGGGCCTCATTACACGGAAGGCGGTGATCCAGGGTGCTATTAGCACCCTGGACCATGCCGGTAAATTACCGGCACCGCCTTGGCGGAAAGGGGATTTACCGCCCCATTCCAAGGTTGGTGGGGCGGTAAATCCCCCTTCCGCCATTGCCCTTCCCCATTCCCATTTCTGCCCCATAGGGCTCTCTGGGAATGGGGAAGGCGCTAATTACGGCACTGCAATTTTGTGGTGCCGTAATTAGCTCCGAGGTCCCTTAGCGGGTTGGTTTTTAACGCCTGCAAAAAGCAGGCGTTAAAGCACCAACCCGCTAAGGGACCTCGTAGTAAGGCGGTAATGGTTAACGGTCACCGTTACCATTAACGGTGGCCGTTAACCATTACCGCCTTCCGTGTAATGAGGCCCTAGGTCTCAAGAGGGGTGAGGGTGACTGAAAGCCTGCAATGAGCACACAAAGCAAGAGCGCTTACAAACTACTCCAAACAGTTGTTATATCAAAAATATATACACATTTATTTTAAGGCCTTTAAAATAATGACCGTAGCGAGAAAATCACAATATCACAATATTAAGCCAACACATACCATATCAACACAATATATATACAAATACGACAGTCGCAAGCGTTATATGCACGAAATGTGTAGTCCACCTGAAAGGGAAGGAAAACAGGCAGTGCGATAATGCTTTAGACTCAGTTTGCCTTCAGAGGCACCTACCTAGATGGAAGTCCGAGCCCTGCGAAGAGTGGAGCCTTGTGCTCAAAGTACCTGCACACGCTGGTGCCAACGGGGAAAAGGAGAAGCTCTTCGGAGGAAGTCAGGCAGTTCGGGTTAGTGCACAACAGAAGAAGAACAGGTTCCGCGACTCAAGCGCAGCCTCCACAGTGAGCAGAAGCAGAGCGCGAGTACGGACAAAAGGGTGCTGTTTTTACACAGCGGGGAAAAGCACTGGGCTACTGCAGGAGGGCGACCAGATCCTAGCTATACTACTCACCGGTCCCCGATGCAAGCAGACCCAGGCTTCTCCACGTTAGTTTCAGCAGCTGGCAGGTTCAGAAGAGCCGGGAATGCCTCGTCGTCGTGTAGAGAAAAAAGACGTCCCAATCGAAGAAACCTGCACAGTTTTGTCACCACAGCAGGGCAACGGAGCGGCCGTGTGTATCTGAGCCAAATGTACACTACTCACTTCAGACTTGGGAACGCCAAGTGTACGAAGCGTGTGAGAGTGACCAGGACTCGAAATACAACACAACCTGGCGGCGGTTACAGAGCAAGACTCCCTTGTAAGCTGGTCAGTCAACTGGATGGCCCAGAGACGCTTCCGAAGGCTTACTAGCAGGAGATGATGAAGTCGCCGAGAATAGCTGTTCCTGCTATTCCAAAGGTCGAAGCACCAGTACAGGCCTTCTGGTTCGATCAAAGGTGAAAAGGGTTTCACAAGGCGACAGCAGTGCAGAGCAGAAGTCCTTCAGCGAGTCACCAGCGATTCCTCGGTCCAGCCTCTTGTTTGCAGGATACTTGGCTCCTGTATTCCTTCGTTCCTGAGAACTCAGGAGATCGACATGGTAGTGGTGTTTCCAGCCCCCTCTTATCCACGGTTCCCTTCGCGCCAAAACGGAGGGGAGCCAATGGGAGATCCGCTCATCAACACACACACCATTCGTGGACCAATCACGGACCACGGTGGTCCCAGGCATTCACACTACCCTAGACTCTCTGGCACCCAGGATGTGTATTGGGACCAGACATCCCAGCCCACACCCTGGAGGCACACAAAAGACATGTAGAAGCCCGCGAAAGCATCCGTGTTTCGCGGGAAAGTACATGCCCAAATAAGGAAGGCCCCGGGTCGGCTCGACCTGGGGAAGGTGAAGGGAGCAAGACGGTCAGCGGACAGGACAAAGGAGCCTCGTGGTCTGGCCATTTTGGGAGCCAGGCCACCATTTTGGGTTAAGCGCAAAAAACGTGCTTAGAACGCCAAAAGGAGCTCAAAATACAAAGAAACGATCGCTGCCACCATTCCCGTCCTTGAATTACTTGCACCAATCAAATACCATCCTAAATGAGTATCTAGGGCCTGTAGAAGGCTAGAGACCCAAGAGAGCTGTAACTTAGCTTACAGTGCCCTCTTGTGTCATGTTGCACTAAAGCCGCAACATGATAAAAGAAACTACGGGAAACAGCATTCCCCGGTACTGACTGTCTTAAGGGCATGTCAGTTTCCCCATAAGAAAGGAGCAAAAGCCCAGAGGAGTGCGGCAGAAGGCTGCACTTCTCTGGCAAAGTCAAGAACAAGGTGAAAAACAACAGCAAAAAGTTTAGGGGTTGCCACATGGAAGGAAAATTACCTACAATTACAAAATCTTTCCTAACACTCGCCCCTCCCAGACTATGGACAGGGGGAACTAATCCACCCCTGGATGAGTCTCTTGTTCAGGTCGGTTAAACATTCTGGACAACCCATCAGCATTGCTATGTTGGACACCTGGCCTATGCTCAATAGTGAAGTCGAAGCCTTGTAGACTTATGGACCACCTAAGCAACTTTGGATTCTCCCCCTTCATGTTCATTAGCCACTTTAATGGCTTATGGTCAGTCTGCACAGTGAAGTGGGTCCCATAGAGGTAGGGCCTCAGCTTCCTTAGGGCCCACACAACAGAGAAACATTCTTTCTCTACCGTGGACCATCTGAGCTCTCTGTCCTTAAGCTGGCGACTAATAAAACCGATAGGGTGTTCCTTACCCTTCTCATCTACTTGTGATAGTACAGCTCCTATCCCAGTGTCAGAGGCGTCCGTCTGCACGATAAAAGGTCTTTGATAATCAGGGGCCCTGAGGACAGGGGCCTGGCACAAGGAGTCTTTTAAGCCATTGAAGGCCTTCTCACACTCGTCGGTCCAAGTTACCTTCTTGGGTTTCTTCGGAGTTGTGAGGGCAGTCAGAGGAGCAGCTATGGTGCCATAGTCTGCCACAAAATTGCGGTAATACCCCGTGAGTCCTAAGAAGGCTCTCCCTTGGGTTTGCGTAGTGGGGGTAGGCCAGTCTTGTACTGCTTGTACTTTACTGGGTAGAGGCTGTATCCTCCCTCCACCTACTTCATGTCCAAGGTAAACCACTGAGCCTTGTCCAATCTGGCATTTACTAGCCTTTATGGTCAAGTGGGCTTTCTGAAGAGCCTGGAGCACAATCCCGAGGTGTTTCACATGGTCTTCCCAGGTGGCACTGAAAACTGCTATATCGTCCAGATATGCAAGACAGAATTCGTCCAACCCATTCAACACATGATTCACAAGCCTCTGGAAAGTGGCAGGTGCATTCTTCAACCCGAACGGCATAACCCGGAATTGGTAAAGGCCGTCTGGAGTAGAAAATGCTGTCTTCTCCTTGGCATGCTCTGCTAAAGCTATTTGCCAATAGCCAGCAGTGAGGTCAAACGTGCTGAGGTACTTGGAGGCACCCAAAGTATCCACCAGCTCATCTGTTCGAGGCAAGGGGTGTGCATCTGTCTTGGTGACAGCATTCAGAGCCCTGTAATCCACGCAGAACCTCAATTCAGAAGTGCCTGCCTTTGGAACCAAAACCACAGGGCTGGACCAAGGACTACTAGAGGGTTCAATCACCCCAAGGTCTAACATCTTGTTGACCTCGGTCTTAATATAAGACCGTACTTTGTCTGACATCCTGTATCCCCTACTTTTGGTAGGTACACTGTCTCCTGTGTCTATGTTATGTTTGCACCAAGGTGTCAAACCAGGCGACTGTGAAAACAGGGGGGAAAACTGCCTAAGCAAACTTTTCACCTCAGCCTGCTGATCAGAAGTCAGGTGAGGGGCCACTCGGACACCCTCAAAGGAGCTATCTGAAGGACCGCTCTGGAACAGGTCGGGGAGAGGTTCAGACTCCTCTTCCTCAACATCTGAAGCCAGTAGCAGTGCTGCGATTTTGACTCTTGGGACGAAAGCCTTCAGCCTATTCACGTGAAACACTTTTGGAGCCTGTCCAGGCCTTCCAAGGTCCACTAAATAGTTAACCTCACCCAGGGGCTCCACCACTGTGTAAGGGCCTGACCATTTGTCCTGTAAAGCTCGAGGCCTTATGGGATTCATGATCAGGACTTGCTGACCAGGTGTAAAGTTGATGAGGGAA